>NC_091586.1:20740409-20747909 GCF_042767895.1 Penaeus vannamei
TTCATATTCCTTCACTATTTTTGTTTTGTTTTGTTTGTTTATATATTTTGATTAATTGATTAATTTGTTTATTTAACTATTTGATGATTATCTTGGCTCTGCTTGCGCCTTCATGTTTTCTCCATTTTTCTAATCCTTTTCTATTTTTATACTCCCTCGTTCTTCTGCATTCTTCTATCTTCTCTGCTGCTTTTTCTTTTCATTTCCTTCCTTTATTTCCTCTTTCATCCCTCTCCCTGCAGTCACGAAAGGAATGAAAGAAGGGAGTGAAAGGTGGATGAAGGTCAGAAAGGAGAGAGAGAGAGAGAGAGAGAGAGAGAGAGAGAGAGAGAGAGAGAGAGAGAGAGAGAGAGAGAGAGAGAGAGAGAGAGAGAGAGAGAGAGAGAGAGAGAGAGAGAGAGAGAGATATGAGATGAGATGAGATAGATAGATACATAGATTAAAAGAGAGAGAGAGAGAGAGAGAGAGAGAGAGAGAGAGAGAGAGAGAGAGAGAGAGAGAGAGAGAGAGAGAGAGAAAGAGAGAGGGAGAGAGAGAGAGAGAGGGGGGGGGGGGGCGGAGGAAAGGAAGAGCGTAGGCGGAGAGAAACGAAAGGAAAGAGAGAGGGAAGTCAAAACCAGAAGGAAAGAAGGAATAGAGATAAAAGGGGGAACAAAGTGTAAAAGGAGACAAAATAAGAAAATTGTTGGAAGAAAGGAAGCAGAGAAAGGGAAAAAAGGGAAGAGGCTTGATAGAAACGGGAATGGTTTAGAAAAAAGTAAAAAAGATAAGAAAGGGTGGACCAAGGAAAATACAGACAAAAGAATGTAGAAAGAGAAGAGAAGAGAGAGAAGAAGAGAAAATAAGAGAGAGAAAATAAGAGAGAGAAAATAAGAGAGAGAAAATAAGAGAGAGAAAATAAGAGAGAGAAGAGAAAGAAGAGAAAAAGAAGAGAAGCGAGGAAAGCGAGAGAGACGTCGAGGCTAATGGGGCTCTAAATCAAGCTCATCACTCCTTCACCACGTCATGTGTCGTCTTGAGAAAGGATGGAGGGGGGGGGGAGGTTGGAGAAGGGGGAGGGGGAAGTGAGGGAGAGGGAGGGGTGGGTGTTTGGGATGGGGGGGGGGAGGGAGGGGGAACGGGAGAGAAAAGGGAGATGGAGGGGAAGGTTAAGCAAGGGGGAGATGAGATAACGGAGTGCACCCTCCCTCCCTTTATCCACCCTCCTCCAACCTTTCTATACCTCCTTCCCCTGACCTCTTTCTTTATCACCCCTCTTCCCACCCCCTACCCCCAACTCACTACTCTTTTCCCTTCCCCACCCCCAACCCTCTACTCCTTTCCCTTCCCCCACCCCCACCCATTATTCCTTTCCCTTCCCCCCACCCATACCCCCAAACCCTCTACTCCTTTCCCTTCCCCCACCCCCACCCCTACCCCCAACCCACTACTCCTATAATTTCCCCAACCCTTTCCTTCCAACTCCTCAGGCGTGTAGCCGAGCGCGCCTCGTCGTAAGGAGCAGCGGTGATTCGCACGAAATGAGGCACGGGACAAATCCTTAACCCTTTCTACGGCGAGGGGTGCAGGGGGTAGGGGTAGGGGGTGGAGGTGGAGGGGAGGGGAGGATGGAAGATGGGGGGGGGGTGAAGAAAGGAGGGACAGTGGGGGAGGGTGATGGGGAGATGATTGCAGAGAGGGTGTTAGGGAAGGAGAAAGATGGAAGGAGGAAAAGGGAGGAGAGGGTGGAAGGTAGAGGGTGGAAGGAAGGGGAAAGATGGAAGGAGGAAAAGGGAGGAGAGGGTGGAAGGTAAAGGGTGGAGGGAAGGGGAAAGATGGAAGGAGGGAGAAGGGAGGAGAGGGTGGAAGGTAGAGGGAGGAGGGAAGGGGAAAGAGAAAGGGGGAGAATGGAGGAGTTAGGGTGGAAGGTGGAGGGTGGAAGGAAGGGGAAAGATGGAAGGAGGAGAATGGAGGAGAGGGTGGAAGGTAGAGGGAATAGGGAAGGGGAAAGAAAAAAGGGGAGGAAGGAAGGGAAGGAGGGAGAGTTTGGAGAGAGGAGGGAGGAGGTAGGAGAGAAGAAGGTGGAAAGAAGAAAATTGGAAAAGGAGGAGGGAAATGGAGCGAAGAAAAGGGAAGAGAGGAGTGTGGAAGAGGCCCTCGGCGATCGCCCTAAGCGCAAGTAACGAGGGAAGCCTTTGAGATGAAGGAGCAGGTGAGGATAGAGGAGAGGAGAAGGAGGATGGACGAGGAGAATTTTGGCGTGTTCGATCGTCTCGCTCTGGGCTTCCGTTTGCGTTCCGTGTCTGGATCTCGTATCTCTTGCCTGGTAGTCTTATCTCGTACCTGGTTCTCCTCATATCTCTTACCTGGCCCTCTTATCTCTTACCTGATCCTCTCATCTCTTACCTGGTTCTCTTCTCTCTTACCTGGTTCTCTTCTCTCTTACCTGGTTCTCTTCTCTCTTAGCTGGTTCTCTTCTCTCTTAGCTGGTTCTCTTCTCTCTTAGCTGGTTCTCTTCTCTCTTAGCTGGTTCTCTTCTCTCTTAGCTGGTTCTCTTCTCTCTTAGCTTGTTCTCTTCTCTCTTAGCTTGTTCTCTTCTCTCTTTCCTGGTTCTCTTCTCTCTTAGCTTGTTCTCTTCTCTCTTTCCTGGTTCTCTTCTCTCTTAGCTTGTTCTCTTCTCTCTTTCCTGGTTCTCTTCTCTCTTAGCTGGTTCTCTTCTCTCTTTCGTGGTTCTCTTCTCTCTTAGCTGGTCCTCTTATCTCATAGCTGGTCCTCTTATCTCTTACCTGGTCCTCTTATCTTCTACCTGTGCGCCGCCGCTTCATGAAGAGGGAGTGGGGGAGTGTGATCTACCCTCACTCCGGGGGGAAGAGAGTTCGGAGTGCTGTTATTTATGGAGGCGTTATATTAGTGCTATACTCATTCACTCTCGCCTTCTCCTGGTCTTCTTCCTCCTCTTTCTTTTCCTCTTCTTCTTCCTCCTCCTCTTTCTTTTTCTCTTCTTCTTTCTTTCGTTATTCCTCGTCTTTTTCTCCTGTCCCCCATTTTCACGTAGTAGACGAAGATTCATTTTATCTGGTAATGTGAATCCTTAGAACAAATGAACAATGATGAATGAGTGTTTGTCTTTGATTTTTATTTCTCGACAGAAAGTATGCGTTGTACAGCAAATCACGTTTCAAGTCTTCTTTTTTTCTCTTTTTTCTTTGTCTTTTTTTCTTTTTCTCTTTCTTTCTTTTAATTTTTCTTTTTTTTTCTTTCTCTCTGTCTTTTCTTTTTTCTTTTTTTTCATGTTGGTCAAAGACTGTCGTAGATTATTATTATTATTATTTTTTTTTAGGGGGGGGGGTCTTTGGGATGTTTGCGCTCCTTCGGCAGAAACGATTCATTCCTGCGTTGCGTACATTTGCGTGTGCGCTCGCTGTGTTCTCTCTGTTTTCCCGGAGTGGTTAACGATTTTCCTCTCTCCTTCGCTGCTCCTTCCCCCTCCCTCCCTCTTCTCCCCCTCCTTCCCCCTCCCGCCTATACCCCATCCCTTCCTCTCCCCCCTTCCCTTCCCCTCCCTTCTCTCCCTCCCTCCTCTCCCCCTCCCGCATCTTCCCCCTCCCTCTCCCCCCGTTTCACTCTCGCGCTCCCTGTTTATCTGGATTTTGTTGCGTTTTTTTATGGGGTCACCCTTGCCCCCTCCCCCCCACCACCAAGTTTTGTTTTACTGTTATATTTTGTTTGGTTTTAGGCGAGCGAAAGGACGTCTATGAAATGTGGTGTGAGGTGGCCGTGGATTTATTGTTATTATTATTATTATTATTATTATTATTATTATTATTATTATTATTATTATTATTATTATTATTATTAGTAGTAGTAGTAGTAGTAGTAGTAGTAGTAGTAGTAATAGTAGTAGTAGAAATAGTAGTAGTAATAGTAGTAGTAATAATAATAATAATAATAGTATTAGTAGTAGTAGTAGTAATAGTAATAGCAGTAACAGTAGCAGTAGTAGTGCAGCAGCAGAGGTAATGAAAAGATATAAAAGGGTCTTCAGTCTCCATTTACAGCCATGACTCCTGCGATGTTCATTGCTTTATGAACCTAGAACATGCAAATTACATCATGCTCGGCGCTCTCATTGAGTCACGTTGTTATGCGAGTCGGTGACCGTACTTGATCTCCACGCTGTTCACCTCGTCTTCTTCTTCTTCTTCTTTTTCTTCCGTATCTTCATCTGTATTTACGTCTTGCTTATTTTCTTCTACTTCTTCTTCTTCTCCTCCCCACTCTCTTCCTCCTCTTCCGTCTCCCCCCATCCTCCTCCTTCTCCTCCTCTTCCTCTCCCCCCATTTTCCTCCTCCTCCTCCCCCATTTTCCTCTTCCTCTCCCCCCATTTTCCTCTTCCTCTCCCCCATTTTCCTCTTCCTCTCCCCCCATTTTCCTCCACCTCCACCATTTTCCTCTTCCCCATTTTCCTCCTCCTCCCCCATTTTCCTCCTCCTCCTCCTCCTCCCCCATTTTCCTCTTCCTCTCCCCCCATTTTCCTCCACCTCCACCATTTTCCTCTTCCCCCATTTTCCTCCTCCTCCTCCCCCTCCCCCATTTTCCTCCTCCTCTCCCCCATTTTCCTCCTCCCCCCCCTCCTTCGCGAGCCTTGCGTAGGAAGACCTGGCCACTGGGCCCAACCTCCCTGCAGTTGTAAGGGCGAGAGACGTGAAGGCGCCGCAATCTGCGTTTTACATTCTTTCTTAACCGCTTTCTTGCAACACTTTTGGTCGTTGCATCTCGCCCTTCTTCATGACGAATGCAGATGACAGCTTCCTCATTGCCCTTCCTCGCACGACCGACAGCTGAGGGCGAGTCACGTACGCGTAGTGGGACTTGTTTCTACGACTGCTATTACGACAACCGCGAGCGTGAGCGTCGTTACTAGCGGCCGGTTTGTTCGGATGGTGCCAGGTCCGACCCGACGAATTTTCATAAATACAGGTGCTGAAATAGAGGCACGTGTCTGTCTCTGTATCTAATAGATGTACATTTAATTATCTATTTGCCGGGTGGATTGGCATGTCTAGACGGATGAATATGCATTTTCTTTTCTTTATTTGTGCATGTCAAGTGTACGAGTATTCTTTGGGTCTAGCACAATTCTGAACAACCGGCAGGAGGTCGAGGATTGGAGAGAAAAAAAAAGTGTGCGTGGTTCGTGGTGCTTCTGTCGTCCCTTCGGTTGTACAGGGCACCGGTTATGACGTCCGTGAGGCGGATGGATTAGTTCGGGGACAAAAACAGCAGCTGCAGCATGGAACAAAACAGGGACAAGAACATGGACAGCGGGCGAAACCGTAACAGTAACAGCGACATTGGGCGAAACAATAACAATGATAACGACGACGGATGAAACGATAACAATAACTAAGCAAAGCAGCAACAACAGCGACGGCCGAAACAACGGCAGCAACAGTAACAACCGAAAGAACAACAACAATAATGAAAACAACGACAATAACAATAACGAAAACAACGACAATAACGAAAACAATAACAACAACAATAACGAAAACAATAACAACAACAATAACGAAAACAACAACAGCAACAACAATAACAACAACAACAACAATAACGAAAACAACAACAGCAACAACAATAACGAAAACAACGACAATAACGAAAACAATAACAACAACAACAATAACGAAAACAATAACAACAACAACAATAACGAAAACAACAACAGCAACAACAATAACAACAACAACAATAACGAAAACAACAACAGCAACAACAATAACGAAAACAATAACCAACAACAACATGTGCAACAACGAAAAATTACCAACTGTTGGATAGAGGGCTGGGTAGGGCTAGGGGGTGGGGAGAGGGAGAGGGAGGAGAGGGGAGTGGGGGAGGGGGAGAGGGGAGTAGGGAAGGGGGAGAGGGGAGAGGGAGTTATGTCACGGACACGTAAAGGTGAGTGAAAGTGTCACGGAAAGGGGGGAGGCGGCGGGGGGGGGCAGGATGGTGTTAAAGGGGAAATAAAGCGAGGTAAGAATGAGGTTTGTGAATGCTCGAGTGGTTTCAATGTTTTTTTCCCCTTTTTTTTAAGTATCTTGGGGGGGGGGGGGGGGTTACCAAGTCTAGATATGTATTTGTAGGCTTTGTCTTTTGTTTTATTGATATCATCATCACTTCCATCATCATCATCATCATCATCATCATCATCATCATCATCATCGTCGTCGTCGTCGTCGTCGTTGTTGTTGTTGTTGTTGTTGTTGTTGTTGGTGTTGTTGTTGTTATTACCACCATTAGCCATAGTCGTAATCATGTTTACTTTAGTCATTCCTTCATTCATAGATTTTTTTTTTTTTTTTTTTTTTGGGGGGGGGGGGTGGAGCTCACTCGTTCAGACAAAGAACTGGAAACCGGAAGACAAAGGAATTTAACTCCTGTGGGTATTTATCTTTGTCTTTTTTCTTTGTTTTACTTGTGTATATCTATTTAATAGAAGGGTAACGTGGTCGGGAGGTGTGGTACGCTAGGGGGAGGGGGAAGGGGAAGGGTAAGAGAGGAAAGAGGGAGGGAAGGAGGGTGGGGGAGGGGAAGGAAAGGTTGGAGAGGGAAGGTAAGGAGGGAGGGAAGGAGGAAGGGAGGGAAGGAGGAAGGGAGGAAAGGAGGTTGGGGGAGGGAAGGGAAAGAAGGGAAGGAGGTTGATGGAGGGAAGGAGGTTGGGAGAGGGAAGGAAGGAAGGGAAGGAGGGTGGGGAGAAGGGAAGGAAGGGAGGGAGTGAGGGAGGGTGGGTGGGTGGAAGGGAGGGGGCGAGAGTGGAAAGGAGGGAGGGAGGGGGGAGGAAGGGGAGGGAGGGTAGCTGCAAGGGGGGGGAGGGAAGAAGAGAGGGTAGGAGGAAGGAGGGGGAAGGATGAAGGGAGGATAACAGGAGGGAGGAGAGGGCAGAGGAGGTGGGGAGGTAAGGGGCTTGCGGACAGAGGGGGGGAGTGGGGGTTCCGACGCCCCTTACGTCATGGGCGTGATCCAAATCGTAATTGCCCTCCGGTTGCGACACACGCCAGCTATTTGTCAGTACTAGCGGTGGGCGGCGGGCGGGCGGGCGGGCGGGGGGACCTCTGGGCGGGCGCTGAATGCCTGATGGGCTTACGTAGGCGTCTGGGTATTTGTTGATTATGAGGATGATGGTGAAGATGGTGATGTTAGTAGTAATGGTGGTGATGGCAGGGATTAGAGAAACAACAGCAATGGCAGTTTAGTAATGATGATTGTAGGAGTGATGATGATTATGATGATGATAAGGATGATGATGATGATCATGATAACAAGAACAATAATAATAATGATCTCTAGAATGATATTAATAATGATGGTAATAATGATAAAGGATTGTGTATATAGTTTGGTTCGCAGGTAAATGTGTACGCGCACAACCCTGCATGTATACGTAAATGTAATGTACATAAATATGTGCGGAATCTGTTTCATCGGAGTGCGAATGTTTTGGATTTTTCCATGCGG
>NC_091586.1:20752909-20770409 GCF_042767895.1 Penaeus vannamei
GGGAGAGGGAGAGGGAGAGGGAGAGGGAGGGAGGGAGGGAGGGAGGGAGGACAAGGTGGGGGGAGGGACGGGGAGAGAGGGAGGGAGGGAGGGAGGGAGGGAGGGAGGGAGGGAGGGAGCGAGCTAGCTGTCAGGGGGAGGGGTGGTTGTAGTTGGGCGTGGGAGGGAGGGAGGGAGGGAACGAGGGAGGGGTAGGAGTAGGGGTAGGGGTAGGGAGGGAAGGAGGGCGAGAGGGAGGGAGGGAGGGAAAAGAGGGAGGGAGGGAGGGGGTTGGAGTGGGAAGGAGGGTTGGAGTGGGAGAAGGAGTGGGAGGAGAATGGGAAAGGGAGGGAAAGGAAGAGGGATAGGAGGGGGAGGAGAGTGGAAGGGGAAGGAGGAGAGGGAGGAGAGTGGGATTGGGAAAAGGGTGAATGGGTAAGTGAATAAGTGACCATATTTTTTGTTATAAGTATATCTAATGAAATTTCAAACTTTGTGTTATTGTCACAGCACTGCATCCAAGCTCTATATATAAACCTTGACTGTATCATTATGCATTTTTGGTTATTGTTATCGCCGTCACAATCATCACCATTATCGCCTCCCCCATTAGCTCCTCCCCCCCCCCAGCACGCCCCTTTATACCCCCTCCCCACACTCCTCCCCTCACTGAGCTCTCCCTCCCCTCCCCGCCCCCTGTACTCGTTCTTAACCTGCACCCCAATTGAAATCTCCTCTCATCGCCTCCCCTCCCCCCTGGTAACCCATCTCCCCCCTCATCCTTCGTTGAGCTCTCCTCTCCCCCTCCTCCTTATAGCCGCTTCTCATCCCCTTCCCCTCATTAAGCTCTGCTCTCGTCGCCCTCCCCTCTTACCCTCTTCTCTTCTCACCCCTTCTCCTCATTGAAATCTTCTCTCCCTCTTCCCCTCCCCCTTTATACCCCATCTTACTCCCCCACCCTCATTGAGAGCTCTAATCATACCTCATAACCTGTTCTCACCCCCGCCCCTCCCCCTCATACCCCGTTCTCACCCCTCCCCTCCCTCCCAACTCATACCCCATTCTTACCCCTCCCCTCCCCGCTCAAACACCATTATCACCCCCATCCCCTCTTCACTCATACCGTCTCCCCACTCCTACCCCATCACCACTCATACCCCATTCTCCCCCCTCCCTTTCCCGCTCATACCCCATTCCCCCCTCTCCCCCTCCCTCTTATACCCCATTCTCACCCTATCCCCACTCATACCCCATTCTCACTCCTCTCCCTCCCCCCACTCATACTCCCATTCTCCCCCTCTCCCCTCTCACCCCATTCCCCCCACCCTCCCCTCTTATACCCCATTCTCACCCCCTCCCCACTCATACCCCATTCTCACCCCTCTCCCTCCCCCACTCATACCCCATTCTCACTCCTCTCCCTCCCCCACTCATACCCCATTCTCCCCCTCCCCCTCTCACCCCATTCCCCCCCACCCTCCCTCTTATACCCCATTCTCACCCCTCCCCACTCATACCCCATTCTCACCCCTCTCCCCTCCCCCCACTCATACCCCATTCCTCACTCCTCTCCCTCCCCCACTCATACCCCATTCTCACTCCTCTCCCTCCCCCCACTCATACCCCATTCTCACTCCTCTCCCTCCCCCACTCATACCCCATTCTCACCCCCTCTCCCTCCCCCACTCATACCCCATTCTCACTCCTCTCCCTCCCCCACTCATACACCATTCTCACCCCTCTCCCCTCCCCCCACTCATACCCCCATTCTCCCCCTCTCCCTCCCCCACTCATACCCCATTCTCCCCCCTCCCCCTCTCACTCCATCCCCCCACCCTCCCCTCTCATACCCCATTCTCACCCCTCTCCCTCCCCCCACTCATACCCCATTCTCACCCTCTCTCCTCCCCCACTCATACCCCACTCTCACCCCCGTTCTCACCCCTTCACCTCCCCCACTCATACCCCATTCTCACCCCCGTTCTCGCCCCCGTTCTCACCCCTCTCTCCTCCCCCCCTCTCGCCGCAGGCTCAATTCCGCTCCTCGCTGAAGTGTCCGCACTGCAACAAGGAGTCCAACACCTTCGACCCTTTCCTGTGCGTGTCCATCCCCATCCCGCAGAGGGAGGTGCAGGCCGTGTTCGCCACCGTCGTCTACCTCAACCAGCAGCCGAAGCAGGTGGGTGTGTTTTGGGGTTTTTAGGTAGGTGGGAGGGAGGGGGAAGGGGAAAGAGGGAGGGAGGGAATGGGGAGGGTGGGGTGGGGAGGGAGGGGGAAGGAGGGTGGGAGGGAGGGTGGGAGGGGTGAGGGTGGGTTGGGGGGAGGGGAGGGGGGACTTTTGTTGTTATTGTTATTGTTTTTTTGTATGATACTAGTGGTAATAAGAATTAAGATGATAATGTAAATGATAATGATTATTATTATTATTGTTAATTAGGGTTTTTGTTATTGATATTATTATTATTATTGTTATCATTATTATTATTATTGTTAATTTTGTTCTTACTATTTTATTATAATTAGTATTATTTTTGATATTGTTATTACTATTTTATAATTACTGCTGTTTCATTAATAACAGTATTAGCACTAGTGGTAGTACAAGTAGTGAGAGTAGTGTCAATTTATGATTATTAATAGCATTGTTACTGCTACTGTTTTTGTAATTTCTTAGATGATTTTTTATCTCTGTCTGTTCATAGTTTTTATTAATGGGGAAGGGTGTGAAGGCAATTTGTTTGTTGGTTATAGACAAGGGAAATGTGTTCTGTAAGGATTACTTATTTAGTTTTTTTTTCTCCATCAAATGAAAATTAATTTCTCTTTCTCTGCTTGACCTTTAAGAGAAAGAAGAAATTAATAGAAGTCTATTGAAGTGCAATAGAAAAAAAAAAGTAAAAAAAAAAAGAAGAAAAAAGACTAAAGATAATCCTTCCTCATTAGTTTCTTTTTTGACCCCTTGCACACATTCATAAAAAAAAAAAAAAAAAAAATTGACATCTCTTAACCGACTCGCAAACTGCAACCAGAACCTGAACCTGAACCTGAACCTCAACCTGACCCATTGCTCCGCAGGTCCAGCTAGGCGTGAGCATAGAAGCCAACGCAACGATTCGGGAACTGAGGAAACAGCTGTCGGAGGACTGCGGGATCTCGGCGGAGAGCCTCATCCTGACGGAGGTGGACGGCGAGGGGTTCCACAGGACGTTTGCCGGTGGGTTGCGGGCCGGGGAAGGGAGGGGAGGGAGGGTGGAGAGGGAAGGGGTTAGGGATGGGTTTGGAGGTTGTTAGGGGTTGTGGAGGGGGGAGGGATTGCGGGTGTTTGATTTTTCAGCCTGTGTGTGTGTGTGTGTCTGTCTCTCGGTCTCAGTCTCGCTCTCTCTCGCTCTCTCTCGCTCGCTCTCGCTCTCTCTCGCTCGCTCTCGCTCTCTCTCGCTCGCTCTCGCTCTCTCTCGCTCGCTCTCGCTCTCTCTCGCTCGCTCTCGCTCTCTCTCGCTCGCTCTCGCCGCTCTCTTCGCTCGCTCTCTCTCTCGCTCGCTCTCGCTCTCTCTCGCTCGCTCTCGCTCTCTCTCGCTCGCTCTCGCTCTCTCTCGCTCGCTCTCGCCTCGCTCGCTCGCTCTCGCCTCGCTCGCTCGCTCTCGCCTCGCTCGCTCGCTCTCGCCTCGCTCGCTCGCTCTCGCCTCGCTCTCTCGCTCTCGCCTCGCTCGCTCGCTCTCGCCTCGCTCGCTCGCTCTCGCCTCGCTCTCTCTCCTCTCTCTCCTCTCTCTCGCTCTCTCTCTCGCTCTCTCTCTCTCTCTCTCTCTCTCTCTCTCTCTCTCTCTCTCTCTCTCTCTCTCTCTCTCTCTTTCTTTCTCTTTCTCTTTCTCTTTCTCTCTCTCTCTTCTCTCTTCTCTCTTCTCTCTCTCTCTCTTTCTCTCTCTCTCTCTCTCTTTCTCTCTCTCTTCTCTCTCTCTCTCTCTCTCTCTCTCTCTCTCTCTCTCTCTCTCTCTCTCTCTCTCTCTCTCTCTCTCTTCTCTCTCTCTCTCTCTCTCTCTCTCTCTCTTCTCTCTCTCTCTCTCTCTCTCTCTCTCTCTCTCTCTCTCTCTCTCTCTCTCTCTCTCTCTCTCTCTCTCTCTCTCTCTCTCTCTCTCTCTCTCTCTTTCTCTCTCTCTCTCTCTCTCTCTCTCTCTCTCTCTCTTTCTCTCTTTCTCTCTTTTTCTCTCTTTTTCTCTCTTTCTCTCTCTTTCTCTCTCTTTCTCTCTCTTTCTCTCTCTCTCTCTGCCTCCCTCTCTCTCTCTCTCTCTCTCTCTCTCTCTCTCTCTCTCTCTCTCTCTCTCTCTCTCTCTCTCTCTCTCTCTCTCTCTCTCTGCCTCTCTCTCTCTCTCTCTCTCTCTCCCTCTCTCTCTCTCTCTCTCTCTCTCTCACTCTCTAGCTCTCTCTCTCCCTTTTTTTTTCATTTGCTAGGAATGGAGGACACTTGATAGCTACACACTCTGGATTATGAAGAGGATATGAGTGACCAAATGTGTTGAGGAGGATAAAAAGTTGAGAGAGATGGAAATGGTTGAGTATTACACTATAAATCATGAAATTTGTGTGTGTATTTGTATGTGTGTGGGCATGTTTATTTTACAATTGTCCACAGAACCGAGCAGTATAGGAAGATGAAAGCTGATCGATAGAGGTATTGAAATTGATTGAATGAGCAAGTTCTGATAAAACAAGAAAAAAATGAAAACCTGTATTAGATGTTACCCCGTCTAGTGAGGCCAAGAGGGAAATCGAAGTAAGAAATTGACTTATCAAGAAATAAGTGGTTCTGGTTATATCTGCTTTGTTTGAGAGTACGCTAGCAATTCAACCATCACAACCGGTCTTTTCTTTTTGTTTATTTTGAGATATTGTGCTAGGTCTGTTTGTCTTTTTATGCAGAAACATGATCTGTCTGAAAGGTTTCAAACTGTAGATATGCTAATGGTATTATATTACAGACCAGAAATCTCTTGATTTTTGAAAGATATGTTGATATATCATCTGGTAAAGTACACAAGATTATGAAGGTTTTTTAAAGGAGGAAGAGTCGGATTCATGTCTTATAGGCCAGTTTTGTCATGTTATGTTTCTTTTCATATAATTCATGTGTTGTGTATTTATTGTTAAATACATTTAGATTTTTGGCATTTGAAATTTTAATTTTGTGTATATCTAGTGTGATTTTCTTTTATTGCATCCACAACAAAATTAATCACATGCTGCCGGGGGTGGTATGTGCGTACATGCCATACCCACTGTGTGCTTAAGTTATTAATTGTTTTACATATATATGGCTCCACATGTATTAAGTCACCAATGAGCCAATTACAAGAACTATCTGTCTCAGCTTTTTACTCTTTTCCTTGATTTTCGATAATATTTTCTGGGTATTTAGTACTGCTTTTAGAAATGTCAATAACATTTTAGTAATTATGATGTTTATAATGAAAATAGCATTATCAATATTGATAGGATTGGTAAAAAAACAAGGGTTTTATGCAAACTCAGTGTAAGGTGATATCAGGTGACTCCTTTGTGGCAAAGCACAGGCAGAGCCATCTATATGCAGAGAAATTATTAAAGCAATACTAAAGGCATAGCTATAAACAATAAATGAATAGGTAAATGACCTGTTTCTCTCCTCCCACAGATGACACATCAGTGAACGTCATCAGTGAGACAGACCCAGTGTATGCCATCGAGTTGCCCCCCCACAAACCCCCCTCCCAGGACAGCGGTGCCTTTATCCTCGTCACTTGGGTCAATGTGGTACTTGCCGAGCCAGACAACATTAGGTAAGAAATAGGAGGGATATGTGAGGGTTTTGGGGTCTTGTTTTTTGTCTTAGTTTCTTTATATATATATATTTAATTGATTGAGTTATGTAATGATATACCTACTTTGTTTCTTATTAATTATTTACTTACCTTCTTACTATTTGGGAGGTGTGTGGGCTTTGCTGAGAGAGTAGGTCCTACAGATAAAAGGAAAAGGGTGTTTCTTGTAGCCAGTCTGTAGTTGATTGGTTGACTGATTGATATTGTTTTGATGGAAATTGTTGTCTGTATGATAAACAAGAAACTAACTTTCATGGAGTTTCCATACATTTTCTGCTGGCTAAATTGAGCCCCTGCCTCAGACGTATGTATACTTATTAGCAAACTAAGCGTCAGAAGTCAGACCTATACTAAATAAAGGTAAGAATGACAATGATAATAGAATAACAATACTTTCTTCTCTTCCAGATTTGGTGGTGTTTATCAGAGTCAGGTGGTGAGAGATGTCAGTTACGTAGACCTACAAAAGCTACTGCTCAAAGAGATGACCAACATGGTCACCAACGAAACTCTGACTTCAGAACAAGAGGTGAGGGGCATTGAGATCTTAGCTGGAGTTTTGCTTATATATATTGTTTAATAATAATTCTTCACTGTCCCTCAGCAGTAGAGAAAGTTTGAAGAAAGATTTTGAATTTGGTGGTGAGGGAATGTGTCAGAGGATTATATGAAATGCATTCATTTTTCCCCTTATTTGTCCTGTATTTTCAACTCTTAGAGAGAATCTAGTTTGTTTTAGAGAATGATATTGTCTTTCTTCTTGCACTTTTTTCCATTTGCCTCATTTTTGCCCTTAATTACTACTCCTTTTCCTCTAACTCATACTTCCTCCTCACTCCCACTTCACCCCTTCCTTTGTTTTCCCTAAAACATTCCATTTGCCTTCTTCAGTTTTCACATCAAATTATGTTTTTTTCCCCCAACAGAGTGGACTATTCCTAATCGGTGTCGATGACGGAGGAAGTTGTGTGGTCTGCCTGGACCCGGCTCTTGACGTGCCACTGTTCCATGAGAGTGTGGAGCAGGCGTTGGCACTCTGTGAACCTTCAGCAGGCCCTCCGCATGTGAAGCTTATCCTACAGTGGACGTCTGAAACCAAAGAAAAGTAAGGAAGGGGCGGGTGGTTAGAAGAGAGAACGTGGGAGGAGATGAGAGTGGGAGATGGGGAGATAGGGTATAATGGGAGGTGAAGGAGAGAGGAAAATTGTTAGGGATATAGGAAGTGATGGAGGAAGGAAAGGAGAGAGGATAGGATATCTGAAAAGAATTTTAGTATATAAGAATAGATTTGGGAGGATTTCCCCCAATTTCATTACCAATGCTTCTTAGATTTGTTTATTTATATCTTTTAAGGGAAATGGGTCAACAAATGACAAGGATATAGTTAAAGATCCTGAAGATTAAAGATTTTCTTTATAAGGTGTGACGATGATTTACTCCATAGTGTACTCCTAGTATTGATACTTCCTTCCATTTGATGAAGGCATATTAGTTCCCCTTACTTTTGGAGTTGCTAGCTTTGATTTCACTCCATTGTTGGTAAGATATCCCTTTCTTCATGGTTAAATGCTTATAGGAAGATGATCAGTGCAGATGGGGATTCCCAGAATGTTTTAGTGTAATGGTTACTGTTAAGATGATGATACTCAGTTTTGTCACTGTTGATATTTATTATTGCTAATATTATGAAATTGTTTTAGTGTATTTTAGTGACTTTGCTCTCTGTTATTGGCTTACTCCACAGGTCTCTCAGGTTCGGTAAAAATCTTTGTAGGCCACAGAAACAAAGCAAAATGAAAACAGCTCAAGCTTTTCATGTGTTAAATTAGGCGTTGCACTTTGAGAATTCAGTAAAATAGGACTCTGTTATCACGTTCTCATTTGTGTGCTGATAGATAAAACACAAATTCAGGAACAGGGAACTCAATCTTTCTTTTTACACAGGTACATTATTGACGATGTAGACCACATGGATGTGCACGCGAGTGTGAAGGACCTCAAGGAGAACCCTCAGCAATGTGCATCTGTGTCTTTACACCAATGTTTACAGGTGGGAATTACATAAAGGGCCGTCCCATTGGTGCTGGGATGGCATTTATACATGCCATGCTGGCTGTAATTTTAGCTTATGAACTTTGTTTACACATTCGCTGTTCCACATTTATAATCACCAAGGAGTTCGTCACCAGGCCTACATAATCTCAGCTGTTTACCTCATTTTATAGAGAAACATTTTTATTTTTATAGGTATATTTTTCCTAATAAATGTGATGACACAAATAATGTCAATAATAATGATAGCAATGATAATACCCCTCTCACAATGGGTGTGCCAAACCACGTGCTGGGTTGTGAGCACAGCCAGCTCGGGAAACATGTACAGAAAAAGAAAATCAAGGTGTATAGTAAAAGCCATCTATGTCAAATTTGATAAAACAAAATTGCATTGGGTAGTGGTGGTCTGTTGGAATGGTGGTGGGAATGTTAGTTATTTTCTATTATTATTATGTTTTTCATTATTATTTTTTATTTATTTTTTATTATTGTGGTAATATATTTTTTGTTGTTATTAACCCATTGGATCCGGATGCTTGACTGCCATTATGTGGCTCAAAAATATGGGCATTAGGCTTCATTGAGCCTAATGGGTGTGTGGCCAGTAGACCAGGCACACACCAGCACTTGGTGCGGTGACAAGACTCCATGCTTCCCCATTGCAGTGTAATTTTATTTTTTCTGCATTAGTGTTTTTAGTGCTTTTGCCATTTTCCAGTATCTATATTTGTTATTAGATTTGCTTTATCCAGATGTTAATAAATTGCACAGACTCCATATCATCCCTCTAGGTAGTCCATAATAACATTGTTATTAAGTAATAATAACAATGAGTAACACTTTGTTATTTGTGTAATTTTTACAAATTATCATTTAAATTTCTGTAATATAATCTGAGCATGGAAATAACATGCTACCTAGAGCTAGTGCTTGTATTTCTATGGAAATAATGTAAAAGCCCTTTCCTAAATGCCCACTGAGTCTAATCACCCCTCCAAGAGCTTATTCTTGTCACCGTGGCCTTCCACCAAAATTTTCATGATGGCAGGTTCCTGTCACATTGTCTCTTAGCCAGATTTTCCCATGGGTGCATGTTCATGTCACTTACCCCTCAAGCCAGATTTTTTCACGATGTGACAGTCACACCATCCGGATCGAAGGGTTTAATATCACCAGACATATAACTAGTATACCAGTAGTATGGTAGACTGTCAGCTTTCTTTTTAAGGTAAAACAATTATGGCCTTGTAATTGTAATTATTGTTATGATTATCATTACTATCATTATCATTATGACTAAGGGCCTCCATTTTAATGTGTATCTGTTTGTTTGGCAGCTTCACACGTCGGCAGAAAAGCTTGGCTGTGGCGACGCATGGCACTGCCCAACTTGTAACCGCAAGCAGCAGGTGGTGAAGAGACTCATGCTTTGGTCGGCCCCACAGATCCTTGTGATACACCTCAAGCGCTTTAGACAGGTGAGCTTGTGTTCTTTTGTGTATTTCATCCTTGTCTTCTTTCTACTCCTCTTATTCATGTTCTCTCCTCATTTTCCTTTTCTACTTTTTCTTCCATTTCTCTTTCTTGACCTCTAATTCTGCCTCAGGATGATGATCTGTCTCTTACTCCTCCTCCTCTTCCTCTTCCTCTTCCTCTTCCTCTTCCTCTTCCTCTTCCTCTTCCTCCTCCTCCTCCTCCTCCTCCTCCTCCTCCTCCTCCTCCTCCTCCTCCTCCTCCTCCTCCTCCTCTCCCTCCTCCTCCCCCTCCTCCCCCCCCCCCCCCCTCCTCCTCCTCCCCCCCCTCCCCCTCCTCCTCCTCCCCCTCCCCCCGCCTCCTCCTCCTCCTCCTTCTCCTCCCCCTCTTCCTCCTCCTCCTCCTCCCCCCCCCTCCTCCTCCTCCTCCCCCCCCCCCTCCCCCCCCTCCTCCTCCTCCTCCTCCTCCTCCTCCTCCTCCTCCTCCTCCTCCTCCTCCTCCTCCTCCTCCTCCTCCTCCTCCTCCTCCTCCTCCTCCTCCTCCTACTTGATGATGTGATGATTACTGTCAAAAATTATTATTGTAGGTATTTTATTTGATCAATCAAGATTGCATAGACAGAAGATTGGCATGTCTTTTCCTTATTCTTCCAGGGAACCTTACAGAGCAATTCCTCCAAGCTGTCAACGACCGTCAAGTTCCCCCTGACGGGCTTTGACATCTCGGAACACGTGGCCAGCCGGATGACCGGCAATAACACACAGAACAACGTAGATTCGGGCGTGCTAGGGGGTGTGTGGTCACCCTGGAAGCGGCCGAAGCGATACGTCCCCCACAATGAGGAGAATGTTTATGACCTCTATGCAGTATGCAACCACCATGGCAAGGACATGCAAGGCGGACACTATACAGGTGGGTTCACGAAAGTTCTGAAAGGGGAGGGAATGGAGGCAGGGGATAAGGGAAATGTGGAGAAGGTGAGGGAAAGGTGTAGGAAATAGATGAGGTTGCAGGATGGAGCGGGAGAGAGGGCAAGGAGGACCAGCAGGATGGAGCAGGAGAGAGGGCAAGGAGGACCAGCAGGAGAGAGAAATAGAGAGAGCAAGAAGTAGAGGGTAATAATATGTTTCCATTTTTCTTGGCAAAAGAAATACAAGGTCATTGAGGATTTGTATTTGCTGAGGGTCTTGTCAGTCATCATTTTGGGCTTTCAGTTAATTTAAAACTATAATACAACTTAATGCATACTGGAAGTTGAGTGCTCATAAAGTTAACCAGAGTGTGGTAATATGAAAGCTCAGAGTAATTATTGATTATATGCTTGCACAGAGGTTCAAAGACTAATGATTATATATTAAAGTGACTAAGTTGTATAATTATGTAGTTATATTAACTCTGGGAGGGCACGATTCAGGAGGAAAATTTTAGGAGTTTTGAAAATGATATCTTAATGATTCTGTGAAGAACAGTGGAAAACAAAAATATCCATTTGATAACTTTTATGTTAATGATGATTTTCAGTTAGGAGGGAATTGATCAAAAAAAGGTTGAAGGTGAGAGGGCTACAGATGTGGCAAAAACCAAACATTAAATGGGATATGACTTTGAAAAGATTAAGAACCCTTGCATGTTGCTATTTAAAAACATCCAGATATGTGTAAAAATTGGACAAATTAGGGTGTAGATAAAAATTATATTGTTGTGATGTTTTTATAGAGTATAATAGAGTGTTGCTTGTGCATGCATACAATAAAGATTTATCATTCAGGAGACAAGTTACGTATGAAGAGAAATTCAAGGTAAAATTACATTGCATATCATAGGACGGCAATATATTGATTAAAATATTTATTATTATCCAAACCTTCATTGTTTCTGTCATCATTGTCATCATCACCATCATCATCCATATTTCAATCATCATCTGTAATTCTCCAATTGCAGCCGTGTGCAAGAACAGTGCGGACGACAAATGGTATAATTTTGATGATAGTAAAGTGGAAGTTACAGCGGAGGAGAATGTGGTCACCCCAGACGCGTACATTCTTTTCTACCAGGTATGAAGCTCAAAGCAACCTTGATCCTCCTTCTGTTTAATAGCAATTAATAATGTCATCCCTCTCGATAATCACCTCATGCAGTAAAAACAGCCTTAACAGACAGACCAGGATTAAAGAGTTAATCCTTTCTTTTTTGAATCACCTCTCCTTTTTATATATACAGCATATAATAAACTGATCGCCTCGCATAATCCCCTTCATATAACTAATTCATAAAGTTGCCAAACCCCCCTAAAATGACGCATGACGTTCCTACTTACCCCAGCGCCGGAGTGAGTCGGGCCACATCAACAACAGCTGTAGTGAAGGCGGGACCGAGCACTGGGCTTACCGCATCCCTCTGTCTCACCTGCCGTCCACTCTAATTCCTCAGTCCTTCAGTGAAAAGAAGGGTAGGTCCTTTTGTTGTGTCTGTCTTTGTTTCTCTATGCTTGTTGATCTCTTGTGTGGAGATTGCTAATGTCTTGCTTGCACAGGTGATGTAGAGAATCTTTCTTAATATGTGCTTTTGTGTAAAGTGATTTTTTGGGGGAGAGTATTGTTTATTTACCGTTATTGAACCTCATTTCAAATTTGATTGTGCTTGAACATTAATAGATACCAATTTATATTCTAGAAAGCTTCATCACTGTTCAGCCCTATGTTGTAATGTGCCAAACATCTTGCTTATGTGTGTCGAGCAGCCTATTTCACAGGGTGTTTCTTTCCAGCTCCGCCACCATTTGAGAGAGGACGGTCATATGGAACTCTGCCAGTGAATGCCAGGACACAGAGACAGTCGTCAACAGAGCGTGATCATGCGTCAGACACGGAGGCACCATTGGCTTCGCATGAGGTTAGTGCTTGTGTTGGGTCATCCTAATGGGTTCCTCTGGCTTTATGTTGTTTTGCATATCTGTTGGATGATTTTAAATGGGGGAAAAAGTTTGGAAAGGAATTATTGATATTATTTACTGTTGTGCTTTATGGCTATGATCACAGTTGATAAGTACCTGTGTCTTGTTTTGATATGATCACTTTTATTAAAGTAATTCCAGCAGTTATCTGAATGATACTGTATGCCAAAGAGAGTTGGATTTGAAGGTTTATGTGGATTCTCTTGTTACAGGAATCTCCCATTCTGAAGAGAAGGTCAACCAACACCTTGCATGAGGACGAAGACTCTCCCAGTGATGAAGCACCTAAGTCCAACTTGAAGATTGAGACCATAAAGGTGGAAGTTCTACCAACACAGAATGGAGATGTCAATATGGAGTGTGAGAACAGCATCTCCAGTGCCCCTGACAGTGATCAGGAGATGTCAGATGTCCAGAGGAATTCTCCAGGAAAGACGGTCCTGATTTCACGTTGCCAGGCGCTGCGGGACCAGGATCTGGAGGACTCTGTTGATGCATCAAAACCAGAACCTCCTGTGATGAATGGGCATGCTGAGCCAGAGGTTGCAGACAAGGCTACCCAGAAGTACGAGGATTCTCCCTTACCTTCCCCTGATAAGAGTGAGGACGACCCTAACCAAGAGGAGCAGACGCCGGAGGTCCGAATCCACCCTGCCACTCCAGAGGTGCTTGCGGCTCACCAGGGCCACACTGCTCAGATGCAACCTAAACGAAGCGTCATTACCCTCACCCTCCGCCCAAGGAATCCCAGTGAGTCGTCCAGTGGTGGGACCCCTGAGCCACGCATCAGGGTTGTGTCCCGGACGCCCAGCATGGTTAGTTCTTGCAGTACGTCCAGCAATGCGAGTGGTCCTATAGTCA
This sequence comes from Penaeus vannamei, assembly GCF_042767895.1. Lineage (NCBI taxonomy): Eukaryota > Metazoa > Arthropoda > Malacostraca > Decapoda > Penaeidae > Penaeus > Penaeus vannamei. The sequence continues at coordinate 20,766,083 of NC_091586.1, forward strand.
ATGGCGTGGATTACAGTCACTTGAATGGAAGTGTAGAAGAACCAAACAGAGACAAAATCTACAGTGAAAGCAGCAATGTAACACCAGAGGTCAGAATTACTCCCATTCCCAAGAATTTTGAGGCTCCCACATCTTTGCATCCCACCAGAATGTCTACAAGAAGCACAAACACCAACAAAACCCCCAGCTTTGTGGTGATCAACACCCCTACAGCCAGCCCGAGAGCACCCAGGCCTAAGACCCCAGTCAGCAATGGCATCAGCACGTCCCCGAGGCCGCCCTTCGCACCCAAATATCCATCCAAACCAAGAGAGCCTCCCAGTGACTCTTACAAGAATCAGCGACCGAGTGCGAGCCGGAAAGAGAATGGGGTATTGTCAAGACAGGCCATTGTTAGTGGGAGAAACAGCAATGCTGTGCCCTCTGTAAGCTACTGCGGTCCAGTTAAAAACAACCTGAATGGCATGAGCACCAAACACAGTCGGTATGATCGAGTGGAATCTAAATTTAACCGAGAGGGGAAGAGTGAAAGAGGCGAATATATGAACAAGAGAGAGGACAGGTATGACAGGGAGCACAGCATGGACCGAGACAATAGGTCAGACAGAGACCACAAGTTCGAGAGATGTTCACTGAAGGCAGAGAGAGATGGAAAGTATGACAGGGAATCAAGATTTGAGAGAGAATTGAAGTATAAGAGAGACAGTCGGTATGAAAATGACCATAGCATAGACAGGGACCTTCCATATGAAAAAGAGATCAGATATGACAGGGATTTCAAATGTGATAGGGACAGTAGATATGACAGAGATTGCATATATGACAGAGATATCAGATGTGACAGGGACTACAAGTATGAGCGTGAAAGCAAGTGTGACAGGGACTTCCTCTATGACAGAGATGCTCACTGCGACAGGGAATACAAATACAGTAGGGACACAAAGTGCACCCGTGATTTTAGCTATGACAGGGATCTTCTTTATGAGAGAGACTCCAAATTTGACCGGGACTACAGGTATGACAGGGGAGACCCCTCCTGTGACCGAGACTACAAGTATGAGGATTCAAGGTATGACCGAGACTACAAGTATGAGAGGGAAGAGAGTAAGTGCATCCAAGACTTCAAGTATGACAGAGGAGAGATGAATGGGAGGAGGAGCATATGTAAGACTCCTGAGCATTGCATCTCTCAGGACTACCCTAAGGGGCTAACCAACACTGCCAACCCCCCGGTGATTACCGAGTCCAGCGTATGATAGCGCCTGAAGTGCTGTATGCACTTCTTACCAGAGTCATTTACTTTTTAGTAAATTGTCGTCTTTTTTTTTCTCTCTCTTTTTTTCCTTTTTTTATATAATTATTACATAAGACCAAAGGTTTTATGAACCAAGTGTGATATAATTTATTTACAATTTCCACAGTGATACTTAGAGAAGGACACCTGTCACTCTCCCTTTGTGGTTTAGCTGGGTGACATGCAGCTTCTATTGCTTGTGAAGAAAGCCTGCAGAATATTTTTCCTTCCTGGAAATCTTTATACTGTATATGTTTATTATCTTTTATGCAAGTCTTTTAGCATTTAAAGATATTCAGGTTGAATACACATTTTATGATGCACATAAGCTTTTTCACATGCACATGCTGTTTATACATTCCATATTTGACAGATTTCGTACATATAGAAAATATGTAAATAATTTTTACTGAGAAATGTTTATTAGATTTTTTATAAGATGTGCCTATGATATATTTTTTTCATTTTGTTTTGTTTTTTAGTAAATTTGTTTTAGTTTATAGAGAATTTTTTAAGTTATTCAGATTTTACAAGATATGACTGTGGACTTTTAACCTGTATAAAAAGGCATCACTGGCAGCTCAAACCCATTGAGTGTGTGTCTGTGCCAGTGACTGTATGTATTGTATAAAGAGGAACCAAGTCATGACAGAATTAGCATATTGGCGCTGGTTTCAAATTGTCAGATGTCAAAATATTTGGTTATACAAATATTGCTATATTACTGAAGAGAGAGAGATTGAGAGACCAAATAAATAATAAAAAAAAGACTTTTATCATTGTAAATGCATTATGAAATTGCACAAAATCTTTATTATAGAAAATTTTATTTCACTACATGTATTGACAATTAAATTCGTGTGTATGTGTGGGTGACTGCATTTGTTTTATGTGTATGTGTGTGAGTATGTGTTCATCCATGTTCATATCTAGTGTTTGTTCTGCCTCAATGTTTGGCATAAGCTGAGTGTTTGTGTGCAAGTTTCCTCCTCCTTTTTTTTCTTTTTATAAACGTAATGGATAAAAGCAAAACTTGTTCAGTTGCCGAATAGAAAAGAAAAACTTAAAGGATTTATATATAATGTACAGTCCAATCGTCTGAGTGTTTGGTGCATTGGTATATATTTACAAAAAAATGACAACAGTTCTTCGATATTAGGCTTTTCTTTTGATTCTGGCTGCTGTGCGCTTGAGATTATAATTGCAATGCATTATGGCTGCTAAGATATATGACTGATCGACTGAATCCCCCCGGAGGTAATTTCATTTTTTAACACGAAAAACATATCAGTTTTGTTATTTTATTGAAGGCACTTGATTTGTATATATTTGGTCAGAATAATAATACAGTTGCTAAATGACTTTGTTTCATTTTTGTATATAATATCCTCTTGTTTGTGTGTGTTACAGTTTTATGTATTTGGAGAATTGACTTTTTAGTTATGTTTTTGTCACTTTAGGTTCTGAGTAAGTTGTGGGAATTTATATCTTTATAAAAGTTTATTTTATTAAAGTGATTTGTAAATGAAAATGATAATAAATATGAGACTGTTTTCCTTTTTTTGTTATCTTGGTATTACACTTTGGAAAAACTGATAATTCTTGTGTAATTTTAAAATCTTATCTACAAAGGAACGTAGGGAAAAAGTTGGTAACTGAAAATGATGAATAAAACTAGAGAACAAAACACATACATATCACATATATTTAACTTAGTATTTAAGGCAAGATTGAAGAAAACAAATTAGAGACAATGGTAGAATATATTAGAATGAGTATCAATTGGTATAATAAAACAGATTCAAGAAAATTCCAAATCAATTGGGTCTATCTGCATATATTAGTATACACAACACATTCTTTCTCTCTCTCTCTCTTTAAACACATGCGCACACGCGAGCGTGAGCTCACACACACATTCTCTCTCTCTCTCTCTGTCAGGGTTTGGTTTCCCCGACTTTAGTGGGTATGGAGACACAGTTCTGTGTTCTTCTGTTCATTTGGTTGGGCCGCCTGGTAGCGTGGCACTGGCTGTGTCTTGTGCAAGGAGTAGGTGTGCTGAACGGAACGCGCCTGTGGACTTACTCGATGGCTTCACGATTGAGGAGTATGAACCGTTGGATTGCCTACCCTCTATATGCACTTTGAGGTACTGAGTTGCCAACACTCGCTTGAATCTAAATTTGAATATCCTTTTTATAATGCTTTCTTTGTCTTGTCCTTCCAAACGGTCTGTAATGTCTCTATTTGCTGTGATGATCCAGGGTAATGTAGGGATTGGTGTTTAACATGTTTCCATCTCTTCTCCTCCAAGGATAGACTTCCATAAGTCTACTTCTGTTTTCGGGATTGATGCTTCCTCCCATAGTACACAATTACTATAGTAATCTGGCAACCACGAGAATCTGAAGTTGTTACCATTTGAATTCTTGGTGATTTTTGTCGGGTGGAGATTATGAAGTAGCATTCTTGCAACTAACGACTTTCCTGCATTGCTAACTCCTTCTATTACAAATGCATGTATCTTGCTGTTTCTTCCATTGAATACATAGCAGAATCTGACAATGAATCTCCTGGTTTATGTTGTTCTTTTCAATGATATCTTTGAATTGTCGTTCTTGATGCCATTCGTTCCTGGTTAATTCTCTATCTTCTAGGTAGATATGTCTGTCTCTCCATATATGTCATACTTGAGATTGTATTCTCTTTTTGTAGCCATATATCAAAACAGTTCTTCATGATTGTGTTGTAATAAGGTCAATAGACTACAAATAGGTTTCTCTTCTCTTCTGGTGGTACAATGTTCTTGATCTGTCCTGGAGCTAAAGGTCTGTATTTATCAAACAGTTTCATACAATTATCATACTGTACATCATAATTTCTTACCTTTGTTCTTTCCACCTTTCTCTGTTCTCTCTTGGCTGCTAAGTCCTGTGAACAATATGTTAGTCCATCTCTTACGTTAACATTCTCTCGTAGGTTGACATGTTGGTATTCTTGTAGGAATTCTACTATTGTTTGAATTCCACCGTT
>NC_091586.1:20777909-20780409 GCF_042767895.1 Penaeus vannamei
AAACAATCGGTTTTAACTGCGTCTGACGAGGAGATCTTGGCGTGTCCGAAACGTCACTTCATTATTCTGTTTCTATTTAAGCCGTTTTCTTTTTTTTCTTTTAAAAATTTTAAACTTCATCATCTCCAGCGTAAAGGTTAAAGTAAGTTCGTGTTCCACCGACGTTTATAGAGAGAGAAACACACACATACACGCATACAGAAACACACACACACAGAAACACACACATAAACATATACACACACAGAAACACACATACGCACAGAAGCACACACAGAAACACACACACACACATACACACAGAAACACACACAGAAAGATACACACCCATGCCCACCCACCCACACACACAAATATACGAACACAAACACACATACAAGTTCCTCCGACCTTTATAGCATCCCAGGGACGTCAGCGGTCGGGGCGTCGGGGAAGTCCCTCTCGGCGTCGGGGAAGTCCCCCTCGTCGCCGCGTTCATTTCCTGCGCGGCCGTCGGCGCTGTGACGTCACGCCAGCGGAAGGACGCGTCGAGGACACGCAGCCGAGGGAGGAGAGCAAGGCCGGACAGAAAAAGAAAGAGTGGGAAGCGTTGGGAAAAAGAGGGAAAAGAAAGAGAAAGAAAGATTCAGAGCAAAGCGAAGCCTGTGCAAGTCTCCCGCGTTACATCAGACGATGAAAAGTGTGACGTCATGCCACAGGGACACTTGCTTTTTCAATATTTTACTGTCTCTTTTATGTTAGATATAATAAAATCTTTGTTTTTGTGCGTGTGGATGTGTAAATTAGGCGCTTGTATTAATATAACACGATTATAGAAATATGTAATGATATTACTACTACAAACGCATTTTCTCTCTCACTCATAATTATACTATGAAAAGCCAAAAGTTAGCCCAGCAAAATACACGCTACAGTTAAGAGTTCCTTTAAACATATTCCTTACACATGAGACATAATGCAGATTATCACCTAATTAATAAAACATCAGTTTTACGTCCATGGCATTTTGTTATAGAACTCCAGGCAATAATTATGCAACATTCGTGTACTTGAGATAAGAGGGACAGTTGACCCAAGATTAAGTAAATAGATAAAATGACCCCTTTTTTCTATAAAACGCATCCATGAAATTTTTAATTCAAGTTTAGAGATAATTTGGTATCTGGTGTTATGTAATAAAGCTTTATTTACCTGACCACTTGGCAAAATCTGGTCTGATGAAAATCTATTTACAGTGAAGTGGTAAAATGTTTCAAGTACAGGCCACGAGACACGTCTTTTAAAATGATATTCAGACTTTTTTGTATATAGGAAAGTTATTTCTCTCTCTCTCTCTCTCTCCTCTTTCTTTCTCTGTCTCTGCCTCTCTCTCTCTTTCTCTCTCTCCTCTCTCCTTCTCTTTCTCTTTCTCTTTCTCTCTCTCTCTCTCTCTCTCTGTCTCTTTCTCTCTCTCTCTCCCTCCCTCCCTCTCTCTCTCTCTCCCTCCCTCCCTCCCTCCCTCCCTCCCTCCCTCCATCTCTATCACCCTCCCTCCCTCCCTCCCTCCATCTCTATCACCCTCCCCCCCTCCCTCCCCCCTCCCCCCCTCCCCCCTCTGTCTTAAAAGAATAATACTTAGCCTTTCATCATATGATACCAAATAAACACATACAAATAAGGCCTAAGGTAGTGCAATGTGTGTTAACCGAGCAAAATGCGAGGTCTAGGCATTACAGCGGCAACAAACGTGTAAGGAACAAGTTTTAAGGGTTCATTATTTCCGACTTTCTCTACACGTATTTCAGTTTGGCGTAATTATGTTGTGGGTATTTATAGATGTGTCTCGCTGTGTGTCGGGGATTTAAAATGACGATAACAGTCATGAAAAATATAACAATAAAGATGAAACTGTGATGATAATGATAATGATGATGATGATAATGCTAACAAGAATGGTGAAACTGATGATAATAATACTAATGATGATATTAATAATAACAATGGTAACAATGATAATGATAATGATATCAATGTTGATATCGATGATAATAGCAATAATAATAATGATAATAATAATGACAATAACAATATTAATGTTGATGGTGATGGTGACAATGATAGTGATGATCGTATTAATAATGACAATAACATTAACAACAGCGACAGCAACAACAATAATGATAATAATGATGATAATTATAATGATAAAAATGATAGTAATGACAATAGTAATAATGATAATAGTAATGATAATAATAATGATGATGATAATAATAGTAATAATGATGATGATAATAATAGTAATAATGAGGATGATAATAATAGTAATAATGAGGATGATAATAATAGTAATAATGATGATAATAATAGTAATAATGATGATGATAATAATAGTAATAATGATGATAATGATAATAGTAATAGTGAAAATGATTATAATAACAATAACAATGATAATGAGAATGACGAAAGTAATGATAATAATAATGATACTACTGATTATAACGAAATTATAATAACA
>NC_091586.1:20787909-20790409 GCF_042767895.1 Penaeus vannamei
AAGGATGTGCACTTCTCCTCGAGGTTAACACGCCATTCTGGATTATTTTCAGACTGATTTGCAACGCAACAGTCAGAATAGAAGAAATTATTTGCGCAGGTGTTCCCTTTGCTGAAAGTTCCTCAGACTTATGTCGCCCTGTTAAACTCCAGTACTCTCTTGCATCCGAGATTAAAAATTCGGGACTTGGGAGTGTGTGGTGTTGTTGTTTGTTGTTTGTGTCTGATGGATATTATGTATGATGATAAATGAATAAATAAAGGCTGGCAAAAAGAGAAACTAATACTTAGGGGTATTTGGAAGACATTTTATTACGTGAAATGTGTAAAACCCTCTAGACTTCTTATCCATGGTCCTTTCATTCTAATCGCGCGCGCCCGTGAGTTTCTGTGTGTATGTGTGTGTGTGTGTTTGGTACATATATAATATGTGAGCATTAACAAATGTGGTTTACATGTCTATAAGCCTGCATTTATTTACACAATAAATAAATAAATAAGGAATTAAGGAATATGAATAAAACGATGAATTTCTAGCTGGGTCGCAGGTAACCGAGGTTTTCCATTAAAAAATAAAATAAGATAATGTAGAAAAGGTATGAATGAGACTGGGTATCTTCACACAATACAAGAGATGTATTTGACCGGTTTCGATTACGTCTTCATCAGAAATACATATATTTCTGATGGAGACGTAATTGAAGCCGGTCAAATACATCTCTTGTATTGTGAAGATATCCAGTCTCATTCATACCCTTTCTACATTTGTCAACATGGATACGGTTCAAAATAAGATAAATAAGGTGGCAACGTACTGCCCTGGCGAACCTCAAGGACCCGCCAATGAAGGTTAAAATAAAAAACGTATATTTTTAGGGGATCCTTTTCTAAGCTAGTGAATCTCTTCTATTCCACGTTTTTCAAATATCAAACAACTGTAGAATAAATCCGAAGCAAATTTGGTATCTTCATATATAGAGTAAGTGGAATGACAGATAAAAGGTCATTTTCCGCTTTCAGTTTATACAAAGTCAAATCAAGTAAATAAAGTTCCTGTCCGCTAAGAATAGTTTTGTGTGAAGGATTCGAAACTGCTTATTCGCACAGCATCCTCGTGGGCATTTCTTATGTATCATTTCCCGAGTATTTTATATAAACAGACAATTGGAGGATGGGAATGAAATGCCTTCTCAGAATTTTCTCTTTTGGTGTTACTCTTTTATCCCTCCTAGAGTTAAAAAGATTATTACCGAAGCTGCGGAAAGCATGGCGTCTTTGGCGGTTTCTCGTATAGCAGACGAATTTCGGCTATCTTACGGTGCGGATTTTTACCTAAATGTTATTGATGCACAGACGGATGTGCCTTACTCCTAGGTACTAAAATATTATTCTAAATTATTTTCAGACTAGTTTATACTGCATCAGCCCCCGGTTAGAAGACAATTTCTACACAGGTGAAAATTCCTCTGTCTTATGCCGCCCTGTTGCGCTTCAGCACTATTTGATTCGGAATTAAAATTTCGAGATTCGCTGGTATTATCACTATGGTAGTGTGTGTGCGATCAAGCTGATGAATGAATATGGCAACTGGCAAAAAGGAAATATGATTGATACAAGGGTTATTTTGAAAACAATGTAAAATTTGTAAGAAACCTCACTGGACTTTTAAAATGTTAGTGTTTGTATGTTTTTCTATGTAGGAGCATTTATTTTGTGTGAACGCGAACGAATGTGAGTATACGTGCGCATATATGTAAGCAGTTGCAGAAAAAAACGAATAGTTAAGAAAATAAGGATTAAGAATAAAACAATGAATTTCTAGCTGGGTCACATGTCACCGATGTTATCTGTTGTGTCGTACTGTATACGTTTTCAACTATGAAACGGTTGAAAATGTACTCGAAACAAATTTTGAATCTTGTTTTATAAAGGAGGTGAAATAGATGAAAACAGAGTTAAATTTTGCTTCAGATTTATACAGAGTAAACACATTGAACATTAAATTCTTACTACTAATTATTCGAAACAGTGTTGTGCATTGGATTCGAAACTACCTATTCGCACAATATCCCAATAGGATTTCTTATGTACTTTTTTCCAATTTATTTATCAACAAACAATTAAAGAATGCATATAAAATGCCTTATCCACATTTTTTCACTCTTTTATCCAACTTTAGAATGAGAAAATATAGACGGCCAATTACCGAAGTTGGCGGTTTTTGATATAACAGACGAATTTTGCCTATCTGGTGTTGTGCGCTTTCCCCACGTGTTATTTATGCGCAGAAGGATGTGCCTTTTTTGTTGGTATTCAGATGTTGTTCTGGAATATTTTCACTTAAATTTACCGAACAGTTGTTAGATTAGAAGATGGACTCTGCGCAGGTGTTCCGTTTGCTGAAAGTTCCTCTGTCTTATGTCGCGCTGTTGTGTACGAGCTTCATTGTTTTTGCCTCACGCGACCAGAGATGGTGATATATATATATATAATATATATAT
>NC_091586.1:20807909-20810409 GCF_042767895.1 Penaeus vannamei
AAGAAAGAAAATAAAAGCAAAAAAAAAAAAAAAAAAAAAAAAGCCGTCCCTAAAGAATAAAAAAAAAAGAAATAAGAAAAAAGAAAAACAACAACAACAAAAAAACACAAAAACAAAACGAAAAAACAACAACAAAAAAACCCCGATCCCCACCCATCCGTCAGCCACGCAAAGATCTGTCTCGTCAGCGCTTGTCACAACAATGCCTCCGCCACGCCACTTTCTCCCTCGGCGACTGCGCTCTTAGGTGATTGGGTGATTGGGTATTGGCTGATTGGGTGATTAGGTGATTGGGTGTTGGGTGATTGGGGTGATCAGGTGATTGGGTGATTAGGTGATTGGGGTTTTGGCTGATTGGGGTTTTGGCTGATTGGGGTGTTGGCTGATTGGGGTGTTGGATGATTGGGATATTGGCTGATTGGGGTATTTGGAGATTAGGTGATTGGGTGTTGGGTGATTAGGTGATTGGGGTGTTGGTGATTGGGGTGTTGGGTGATTGGGGTTTTGGCTGATTGGGGTGTTGGCTGATTGGGGTATTTGGAGATTAGGTGATTGGGTGTTGGTGATTAGGTGATTGGGGTGTTGGCTGATTGGGGTGTTGGGTGATTGGGATATTGGCTGATTGGGGTATTTGGAGATTAGGTGATTGGGTGTTGGGTGATTAGGTGATTGGGGTGTTGGGTGATTGGGGTGTTGGGTGATTGGGGTTTTGGCTGATTGGGGTTTTGGCTGATTGGGGTGTTGGCTGATTGGGGTATTTGGAGATTAGGTGATTGGGCGTTGGTGATTAGGTGATTGGGGTGTTGGGTGATTGGGGTGTTGGGTGATTGGGGTTTTGGATGATTGGGATACTGGCTGATTGGGGTATTTGGTTTGGGGTATTGGCTGATTAGATGATTGGATGAAATGGTATTTAGGTGATTGGGAACATTGGTTGATTAGGAGATTGGATGGCTGGGTAACTAGGTGATTGAGGTGTTGGGTGATCGGATAAGTAGATGATTGGTGATTGGATAATTAGGTGATTGGATGATTGGGTGATTAAGTGATTGGGGGTGTTGGGTGATTAGGTGTTTGGGTGTATTGGATAATTAGGTGATTGGGGTTAATTAAATATAATAATGGGATAATTAGATGATTGGACAACTGGTTAAATAGGTAATTGTGTACCTGGATGATTAGGTAACTGGGTGATTCGGTGATTAGGTGATTGTATGATTGAGTGACCGAGGGATTAAATGAATCAACAATAGGCTGTAATAATGGCGATCGAGTGAGACAAGTTGGAGAAAAAGGCAAAATTTTTATTTTGGTGATGGTGTGGAGGGAATAGGGGGGGGGGTGAGGGAAGGGAGGGTGAAGGGGAGGGGAGGGGAGGGGGAGGGGGAGGGGAGGGGGAGGGGAGGGAAGTCTCACGTGGAATCGAATGTTTTTTTTTATCATAACTTTCGTGTTTCATTTTTTCTTCTGAACTGTTTATAGAAAGAAATAAACTGTCTGGTAAATTCTTTCTCACACGTGCATGTACACGCACACACACGCACACACACACACAGACAAACTTACACACACACACACACACATGTCTCTCTTATTTATTTATCTATCTATCTATCTACTTACCTATCTATCTTTCTCTATATATACATATAAACAGACACACTAACGCACATATAAACATAATTACATACACACAGCATACATATATGGACATCTACGTGCGCACACGGGTATAAACACGCAAGGAAATAAAAATGAAATAAAAATCCTCTTTCGACATCAAAACACGTGCTTACATCCACAATAATACACTAAAAATTTATAGGCCCGATACTTACATGTACACATAAAACTTAAGTAGTCGTAAAGAAACAAGGAAAACGGAGGGAAGAAAGAAGAGAGAGAAAATGGATAATTAATATGAGGATAAGGAATTAACGATAAATAAAAAGGCAAAGGGTGTAGGATGAAAAATAGATAAATAGAGAGAGAGGGAGAGATAGAGGGAGGGAGGGAAGGAAGGAGGGAGGGAAAGAGAGAGGGGGAGGTAGAGAGAGAGAGAGAGACAGACAGAGAGAGAGAGAGAGAGAGAGAGAGAGAGAGAGAGAGAGAGAGAGAGAGAGAGAGAGGGAGAGAGAGAGAGAGAAATAGATAGATAGAGAGAGAGGAGAGAAGAACCAGACACATATACAATGCATTAAAAAGGATGCAAAGAATCAGAAACACACCTGTTCGAAACAGAAAAAGCTTCGAAACAAAATGAAGAAAACACGAAAATGCTCCATTTGGCCTAAGCGAGAGTAATTTTAGGGCAAGCCGCGTGCAGGGCAGCTATAGATTGACCAGGAATCATGGCATCAAAATGTGATATTGACCTCGAACGGAAGAAAAGAAAGGAAAAAAAGAAAAATGAAAAAAGTGTTCGGATGGTTCAACCCGCAAATGAACGCGTGACCTCGAAAATCGAACCTGTTATTTAGACAACAAAAGAGTACAGATG
>NC_091586.1:20865409-20870409 GCF_042767895.1 Penaeus vannamei
CTAAAAAAAAACTTTATATATCTACTGGTGTGCCGAATTATCATTCTCCCATGCATAAAGTGATTAGATAACTACATACTTATTGATACACAAATAAACAAACAAATGAACACACACACACACACACACACGCACACATACAAACACGCACACACCTACAAACACACACACACACACACGCACACACACACACACACACACACACACACACACACACACACACACACACACACACACACACTCAAACACGCACATATACACATACGGATAATGTAAACAGAGTGCAAGGAATCCATACACCATTCTCTGTTCCAATATCCGGATTCAGAGTCTATTAATAATATTGCCTTCCGTGCGCTGGTTTATTCAATATATCAAGGTCGGATTGTGTACCTCTCTCCTCAGCGACCTCTTACATAATTAACAACTAAACCGATAAAAGAATAAAACTATGAAAACAATAAAGTTATAATAAAACAAATCATCAGCACACCAAGAAAAGAAGTAAAAGCGATAAAAAAGAAATGTAGAAAAAGAGAAAACAACAGAAGAGAAAGGACGAAATCGCTACTACGTGAGCCGTACCGTGACTTATTTACCTCGTGACGTCACTCTTTCGTCATCAACGGCGCGCGGGAGAGGGAGTGTGTCGATACTTTTTGAATAATGGCCGGATTCCCGCTCCAGCTTTCGTAACTGTGAAAGGGTATCTGGTATTGATTGGTATCGCTTCCTTTTGTTTATATCGAGGCTTTTGTTTTTTACAGGTTTGTTTTTGTTTGAAATTTGGATTCTATTGGCGTTTGTTATGAATGTCAAGAGCATAATTGAGCCGTTTTCTTTATATTTTTCTTTACTATTATTATAATTGTTAACTTTTTTATTGGTATTTTCATATCGCTTTTTCTTATATATGTATTTATCTTTTATATTAAATTTGATTTCACGAATGGTTTGCTGTTGTTGTTTGGTTGTTTGTTGTTGACGTTGTTTTTTTGGCTCAACTTCATGTTATTGATTATCAATGATGCTTTTCTTCTTGCCTTTCTTTAGTGCTGTTTTTGCAAAAATATTCGTTTAACTTTTTTGTTATTATCATTGTCATTGCCATCATCAATCATGATCATGTTTGTCATTGATATTATCATTGCTGTGATTATGAATTATTATCATTATCATTATAATTTTCGTTATCATCACTAATGTTATTATCATCATCATTAATATTACTGTTATTATCAATTTGATTATCAAAGAATGCATGTGTTTGTATATGTGCATGTGTGTTGTTTATGTTTATGTGTGCGTTTGTTTGTTTGTTTGTGCGTGTGAATGTTTGTCTGTCTATTTCTCTGTATGTGTTGTATATACCCCCCCCCCCCTCGCGTTGTTTGTGTCTCCTACCCCCCCCCCCCACTCTCAAACTTTTCAAATAATCACATATATATATAAGATAAATCGCTCTCCTCAGGAAAATAAATTACACCCTCAAAAAAAGAAAGAAAAATAAACAAACCAACACAACGTTTAAAAATAATAACAGTCATTTTCGGACAAACAATACACAGTGATTATCCGGATTCCCATTTTCTGTGTTTCTTTTTTTTGGAGGAGTTAGACCTAAAATTGGTAACAAAAAAGAAAACGGAATTGCGAGCTAAATCCGGCTTACACAAGAGAGAGAAAAAAAAAGAAAACGGAATCCAATGCTAAGTTTAGTTCCTCGATTCTGCTACAAAGCTTCGTAATTGAAAGTTCGTGTTTAACGCAAAGACCATTTTTCTTCTCTCTTTCTCTCTCCTTTCTTTCTCTTTTTTTATTATTCTTTTTCTTTTATACTTCCTCTTCTTAGTCAGCAATCTATTCGAGAGAAGGTGACCTCCAGGTCGGAGGTATTTCAGGGGTAACTGAGTGCTATAGCTTTTAAATATAGGCGAGGGGGGGGGGGGCGGCCGTCAACAGATAGAGGTGGGGGGGGGGTGAGAGGAGAAGGTGGGTGTCCAAGGAAATAGAGAAAGAGAGAGAGAGAGAGAGAGGGAGGGAGGGAGGGAGGGAGGGAGGGAGGGAGGGAGGGAGAGAGAGAGAGAGAGAGAGAGAGAGAGAGAGAGAGAGAGAGAGAGAGAGAGAGAGAAGAGAGAAAAGAGAGAAAAGAGAGAAAAGAGAGAAAAGAGAGAGAAGAGAAGGGAAGAGAAGGGAAGAGAAGAGAAGAGAAAAGAAAAGAAAAGAAGAGAAGAAAAGAGAAGAGAAGAGAAGAGAGAGAGAGTCCAAAGAAAGTAAGAAAGGAGAACAGGGATTTAAGAAGGAGGAAGTAGGAGAGAGAGAGAGAGAGGTTGTGGGATACCTATTAGTCCCCCAAAATGGCCAGGGCGAGGGGGGGGGGGTAGAAGGTGTGAGGAAAGGAGCAGAGGAAAAAGGTGCGTGGGGGAGGAGGGCGTGAAGGGAGGGAGTGAAAGGAGGGAGTGAAGGGAGGGAGTGAAGGGAGGGAGTGAAGGGAGGGAGTGAAGGGAGGGAGTGAAGGGAGGGAGTGAAGGGAGGGAGTGAAGGGAGGGAGTGACGGGAGGGAGTTAAGGGAGGGAGTGACGGGAGGGAGTCAAGGGAGGGAGTGAAGGGAGGGAGTGACGGGAGGGAGTGAAGGGAGGGAGTGAAGGGAGGGAGTGACGGGAGGGAGTGAAGGGAGGGAGTGAAGGGAGGGAGTGACGGGAGGGAGTGAAGGGAGGGCGTGAAGGGAGGGAGTGAAGGGAGGGAGTGAAAGGAGGGAGTAAAGGAAGGGTGAAGCAAGGAGGCATTAAGGAAGAGAGGGAGTGAGGCAAGGGAATAAACAAGAAGAGAGCGAGAAAACAAGAGGAGGACGAGGAAAATAGGGAGGTTATTTAAGGAAGAGAAGGAGAGGATGAGGAAACAAGGAAAGAAGAGAATAGGCAAACATCAAAAGAAATGAGAGAAAGAGTGAGGGAGAAGACGAGGGAAGGTTGCATAAACACCGTGTCTATATTTAATCAAAGTCTCAGCTATTTATAGGGAGCTGATTAAAGGTAAAATCCGAAAGGGATCCAATGCCTATTTTTGGAGGGTCAGCAGTCAGCACCTTGCAGAGACGAATCTCGCTTGACCTTTGCATTCTAGGTCACGTGGTCTGAATTTAAAAGGTGATTATGCGAGGAAGAGAAAATCTTCTTTTTGGTATATCTTTAAAGAAAATATGTTAATTTTTTTCCGTATTTTATTTGTCTTCCTTTTGGGTTGATTTTATCACATTTTATTTGAGAAAATCTTCTTTTTCGTATATCTTTAAAAATATATATATTCATTCTTTTCCGTATTTTATTTGTCTTCTTTTTGGGTTTATTTTATCGCATTTTCTTTTTCTTTCATGTTTCTAAACACCAAGACATCGACACATCAAGATACCAAGACAATAAGACATCTAGATACCAAGATATCGAGACTTCAAGACAAGATATCCAGGCAACAAGATCTAAAAACATAAAAAAATCAAGATACGAAGACAATGAGACCAAGACAATAAGACATCAAGAAATCAAGAGACCAAGACATGAAGAAATGAAGATCAAGATAATGAGACCAAGACATAAAGACATCAAGATAAGAAGACAATGAGACTCCAAGACATCAAGAAATCAAGAGACCAAGACAATAAGACATCAAGAAATAAAGAGACCAAGAGAATGAGACTTCAAGACATCAAGAAATCAAGAAATGAAGGCCAAGATAATGAGACGAAGGCATCAAGACATCAAGATACGAAGAAAATGAGACTTCAAGACATCAAGAAATCAAAAGACCAAGATAATGAGACAGTGAGACAGTAAGAAATCATGAGATCAAGACAGTGAGACTTCATGACAATAAGAAAAAAAGACCAAGACAATGAGACTTTAAGACAATAAGACATCAAGAAATGAAGAGACCAAGGCAATAAGACATCAAGACATCAAGAGACCAAGAGAATGAGACTTCAAGACATCAAGAAATCAAGAGACCAAGACAATAAGACAGTGAGACATCAAGAAATCAAGAGACCAAGACAATAAGACAGTGAGACATCAAGAAATCAAGAGACCAAGACAATAAGACAGTGAGACATCAAGAAATCAAGAGACCGAGAGAATGAGACTTCAAGACATCAAGAAATGAAGAAATGAAGACCAAGATAATGAGACCAAGACATCAAGACATCAAGATACGAAGACAGTGAGACTTCAAGACAACATGACATCAAGAAACCAAGATAATAAGACAATAAGACAGTAAGAAATCATGAGATCAAGACAGTGAGACCAAGATAATAATAAAAAAAAGACCAAGACAATGAGACTTCAAGATAATAAGACATCAAGAAATCAAGAAGATAATAAGACAGTGAGAAGGTAAGACATTAAGAGATTGGGTTTCCAAGAACTCAATTTTCCTTCCAAAACACGAAAGAAAAGAATCAAGTAAAGAAAGAAAAGAAATCTTAACAAGTGCAAAATTCAAATTAAAAAAGGAAGGCTTCCAAAAATATCCAAAGAAGAGAAAAAAAAAGAAGAAAGAAGAAAAAAAAGAAGAGAGAGAAAAAAAGAGAAAAAAGACAAAAAAAGAAAAGAAAAATAATTGAGTCTCTCTTGAAAAATATTTTTCTGCCTGGCCACAAGCCTTGCAATTTTCAACAAGTGTATTGCACATTGATTTGGCAATTGAGTCAATGCCAGGTCTGCATCTTTACTCTGGTTCTGTGTTTTTTTTTCTTCGTAACTCATCTATTCACATCTATTTTTAGGGTCAGAATGCGCTTAAATATATTGACGTTAAGAAATGAGTTTTGTTTGCTATTTTTGGGTCGTCTTAGCTACGTGTGATTGTCTGTGGTTTGTGTTTGTAAGCTTGTGTGTGTGTGTCTGTGTTATGTGCATGTGTGTGTGTGTCTGTGTTATGTGCATGTGTGTGTGTGTCTGTGTTATGTGCATGTGTGTGTGTGTCTGTGTTATGTGCATGTGTGT
>NC_091586.1:20875409-20880409 GCF_042767895.1 Penaeus vannamei
ATCGTGACAAAGGAAGTAAATGGATGAGTCAAAGGCTTAATAAGGGGTTGCGAGAAGGCCAAAATTTCGTCCATTATTTTTTTTTCATTTTTGATTGATCTAGTTTTTTTTTTTTTTTTTTTTTTTTTTTTTTTTTTTTTTGTAACGCCCGGAAATAAGCTCTGGAAATGAAGATGGATTTTTGGATGGAAACTTTTTTTTGTGTGTTCATTTTCGTTATCTTTTTTGTGTTGTATCTTTGTCTTCTTTCTTTTTTTCTAGTGTTGCCTGTTGTATTTTGTTGTTGTTTTTTGTATTGTTATATTTTCAATATCGTTTCTTTTCAAAGATATTCCCTTTTTTATTTTCAACAATTATTCATTTCTTTCTTTCTTTCTCTCTCTCTTTTTTTTTCTTTACTGTTTCTTTTCATATTTCCCTTTCTTTTACTCATTAATTTCTGAAGCTTCCTTTCTTCAATGCATATTTGTTTCTCTGCCTACGAATAGAAATAAAGACATACATACGAACACACCCTCTTCATCCGAATGCTTTCACATGTAAGAGAACACAGTGAACATACGAACACAAAGCCAAGAATCTGAGCATTGAGACGCGGGTTCAGTGACCTAGCACATCGCCTTGTCCCGATGCTCAGGTGAGAGGGCGTAGAGGTAGGGGGAAGGGGTAGGGGGTAGGGAGAAGGGGGAAGGGGAAGGGGTAGAGGTAAGGGGAAGGGAAGGGTAGAGGAAGAAGAGGGGGGAAGGGGTGGGGGGTAGGGGGAAGGGGGAAGGGGAACAGGGAAGGGGGTAGGGGGATGGGGGAAGGGGAGGGGGGAATTTAGGGGAAGGGGGAGGAAGGGTAGAGAGGGGAAGGGTAGGGGGTAGGAGAGAAGGGGAAGGGGAAGGGGAAGGGGTAGGGGGATGGGGGAAGGGAGGGAGGTAGGGAAGAAGGGGGAGGAAGGGTAGGGGGAAGGGGGAGTAGGGGGTACAGGGAGAAGGGGGAAGGGGAACGAGGGAAGGGGGAAAGGGTAGGGGGATGGGGGAAGGGGAGTGGGTAGGGGAAGGGGGAGGGGAAGGGGTAGGGGGGATGGGGTAGGGGAAGGGTAGTAGGGGGAAGAGGGGAAGAGAGGGTGAGGGGAAGGGGTTGAGGTAGGGGGAAGGGGTAGGGTTAGGGGGAAGGGGTAGGGGGAAGAAGATACACAGATAGGCAGACTTTCAAGAGGGAAGTATGTACATGTGTGTGTATTTGGGTATATTTGTTTATATGTGTGTGTGTTCGTTTGTGTGTTTTGTGTATGGATATTTACGCATCTCTATGTATACGTGGATATGCATTATATATGTACGTATGAATAAATCCATGCATAGATGTATGTGTATGTAAATATGCAAGTAAAAGAAAGACCCAAGATGTGACGTTTCGAGACTCACATCCAACATCAAATGGTTCTTTTCATGTTGCCGCCTGAGGAGGATCCGCACTCGAATCGAAAAGTCACGGACTTAATCTTCCCCTTATCTTTGTGACAAGTCATTTAACTCCGTCCGCTCGCCCACGTTACGCATTAAGTTAAATGCCATGTAACTTTAGAGTTGACGTCAATTTGTTTTGACGTGAATTAGGGCGCGTCACCCCTGTAAAATATATTTCACGTGACTGCGGACTTGAAATCAATTCCTTTTGGCGTAAAATGGGCTGATAATTAATATGTATTAAAGAATGGCGCAAATACACACACACACACACAGGGAGAAGAGATGGACACGGAGGAAGGGAGTTAAAGGAGGGGAAATAAAGATGAAAAAAGAAAGGGAAAGGGAAGAGGAAGGGAGAAGGGGTTCAGAGAAAAAAAGGGAGACGAGGAGGTAAGAGAGAAGATAAAGAAGCGAAAAAGGAAGGGAAGGAGAAGGAAGAGAAAGGATGCAGGAGGGAGGGGCGGGGGCAGATGCAAGGCTTAAAATGGGAGAAGGAGGAATGAATTAAGAAAGAAGGATAGGAGAGCGGGAGAGGGAGAAAAAAAAGGAAAAAAAAAGAAAGGAATTAAAAGAAAAAGAAGAAGCGCGAAGTGGAATGAGTAAGAGGGAAGAGGGAGAAAGAAGAGAAGCACATTTTATTTTTTTCTTTCGTTAGAGTTTCCACGCGACCATCATTACAACCGCTTCCACGAGAAGAGATAATTATACGTGTGTGAGTGAGAGAGAGCGTGTAGGTGCTCACGTCTGCAGATTGTTAAAAAGGAAGATAAATAGATAATGATAAGCTAATGATATATATTATACTATATTATATATATACATACATATATATATATATATATATATATATATATATATATATATATATATATATATATATATAAACACACACACACGCATAATATTTATCTATATATATCCATTTCTATATTTGTATCTACATTTGCATGTTATTTATCCCTTTTGCTTGCACACACACACACACACACACACACACACACACACACACACACACATACACACACGCACACACACACACACACACAAGCACACACGCATAATATTTATCTATATTTATCCATATCTATGTGTGTATTCATATTTGCATGTTTTTTACTAATCTTTCGCTTTAACATCATGCACACACACACACACACACACACACACAAGCACGTACACCCCTTTCTCTTTCACATAACATTCCAAAGAAGCCACACTAAGTATGCAAAAGTGCTTCATTCCCTTATAAGGTAAAAAAGAATCCACCTTTTAGCTTAGACATCGCTGTTGTTCCGTCCAGCCAATCAGAACTCTCCTTTGCAGATCGGACTTTTCTGATTGGCTGCAGTCGTATCTATTCTTGCATTTTTGGGAAGAACACGAAAACCCTTTTAAGCTGTCGTGGAGGAAACGTCAGAGAAATGTTTAGAACAAAAAGAAAGAGGAAAAAGAGATAGAGGTAGGAGGGGGGAGTAGGAGAGAAAGAAAAAATAAGGAGAGAAAGGGAGGGTGAGAGAAAGAGACTAAAGGGAAGGAGGGTGAGAAAAAGAGAATAAAGGGAAAGAGATTGAGAGAAATGGAATAAAAGGAAGGAGGGTGAGAGAAAGGGAGAGAGAGAGAGAGAGAGAGAGAGAGAGAGAGAGAGAGAGAGAGAGAGAGTGAGTGAGTGAGTGAGTGAGGGAGAGAGAGAGACAGAGAGAGAGAGAGAGAAAGAGAGAGAGAGAGAGAGAGAGAGAGAGAGAGAGAGAGAGAGAGAGAGAGAGAGAGAGAGAGAGAGAGAGAGAGAGAGGGCACTTGAGGAAGGGAAGGAGGAGAGAGAGGGAGGAAGGAAGGAGGGAGAAAGAGCAAGGGCAAGAGAAAGAAAGCAAGAGAAAGAAAGAGCAAGAGAAAGAAAGAGCAAGAGAAAAAAGGAAGAGAAAGAGAGAGCGAGAGAGAGAGAAATAAGATAGATGAAAATATACATAAAGAGACATAGATAGAGAGATAAACAACTATATAGGCATATAGACATAGACAGGTAGACAGAAAACGCTAAAAAAAATGAAAGAACAAGTTTTGACCTAAAAAACACATGAAACAACACGTGATTGGAATAAAATGCCGGAAATAACAGAATACGGAAATAAAAAAATGTTGGGGGGGGATATTGAAAATAAGAGCATGGGGAAACAACGACGAGAAAATACCTGGAATCGGAATATTCCAGTGACGTCAGCATTCCTAATTGAGTTAAGGAAAATCGTCCCTACAGGAAGTTAACGAAGATACGTGATACGTGACCAGAAGTATGTTTGCATCTGGTAGTCTTTATGTTGTCTGTCTGTCTATCTGATTTCCCCCCTTCTCTCTCTCATACAACTCCCTCCTCTCTCTAGATATATCAGTTTATCTCTCTCTCTCTATTTCTATCAGTCTCTATCTCTCTCTACCTATCTATGTCTATTTCTATCAGTCGCTCTCTCTCTCTCTATCAGTCTCTCTCTCTCATTCACTCTCTCTCTCTTTCTCTCTCTCACTCTGTCTCTCTCTCTCTCTCTCTCTCTCTCTCTCTCTCTCTCTCTCTCTCTCTCTCTCTCTCTCTCTCTTTTTTCTCTTTCTCTGTATCTCTTTTCTGTCTCCCTCGCTCTTTGTAGAGATAGATAGATAGATAGATTGATTGATACAGAGAGAGGGGGAGAAGGAAAGCGAGAGAGAGCAAGAGAAATTGAGAAAGAAAGATATATATATATATATATATATATATATATATATATATATATATATATAGAGAGAGAGAGAGAGAGAGAGAGAGAGAGAGAGAGAGAGGGAGAGAGAGAGAGAGAGAGAGAGAGAGAGAGAGAGAAAGAGAGAGAGAAAGAGAAAGAGAAAGAAAGAGAGAGAGAGAGAGAGAGAGAGAGAGAGAGAGAGAGAGAGACAAGACAGGGAACAGACAGAGAGACAGAGAGACAGAGAGACAGAGAGACAGAGAGACAGAGAAAGAGAAGAGAAGAGAAAGAGAAAGAGAAAGAGAAAAAGAAAGAGAAAGAGAAAGAAAGAGAGAGAGAGAGAGAGAAAGAGAGAAAGAGAGCACAGGAGAGCATGGAAGCGTTCACACCCGGGACGCAAGGAAAAGGAAACTCGCCCCATAAATCAGGAACAGGATAAGCCTACACCTTCCGCGCAGCCTCTCCCATAGGCCTATCCTGGGACGCCAATAGGCCTTTTTATAGCGCCATATCAGTCCCATAAAGATCGTTAAGAATTATGTTCCTCGGTGTGGAAGGAAAATGGAAAATAGATAGGCTTCGCGGAGAGATTTGGTTGGGTTGTGCTTCCTAGGTGAGCCAGAAGGGAAATAACATTACCTGGGAAGTGCATACACACACAAGCCCCCCCCCACACACACACACATATATATATATGTATACATACATACATACATACATATATATATATATATATATATATATATATATATATATATATATATATATATATATATATATATATACATATGTGCGTGTGTGTGTGTGTGTATCATATAATAAATATATATATATATAT
>NC_091586.1:20892909-20894625 GCF_042767895.1 Penaeus vannamei
CAACAACAATAACAACTTATTTAAAGAGAAGTATAACTAATAATTACCTTTATTCATAACCCGAGTCCTTATAAAACGAAACATAACTCCTATTCCGCTAAAGCAACGTTACGCGTAACTGAGTCCTTGAAATACGAAAAACTTTAAAACGACATGAAAGAAGTTACTTCATGCATTACCGAGAGATTCAGAAATCACGATTAAATAACGATTTCGCTACGGTTGCGGCGTTGACAAAGTTGCCATTTCAGAGATGCACCTCAAGTCTGCAACATTTCTGTCAATAATACCTATAATTGAGTAATAATAATAATAGTAATAATAATAATAATAATAATAATAATAATAATAATGATAATAATAATAATAATAATAATAATAATAATAATAATAATAATAATAATAATAATAATAATAATAATGATAATAATAATGATAACAGAATAATAACAGTGACAAAGGATAACTTACAACTTCAGTAAACAAGCATCTAGGCTCTAGCAAAGTAGTTTGTGCTTCCGTACACCACTTACGAGTTTCTCGATTGTTTACTAAGACGTTCAGCTGTTCCTGTGTTCGAATCCTTGCAATGGCTGCGTCTTTGGTTTAAAACTGAAAATTGTTGTATATGATAGTTATATTCGTCTTCCCTTGATTTTCTCTGTATTGATAGCAATGTCAATATAAATGAAACTATTGTCATTACGAAATATCATTTTTTATATGAGTTTTCAGTCATTTAATCATACATTACTTTCCTTTATAACTATCATAATTTTACTTGGTCATAAATCACTCAGTGGATTCTTTATGACAATCCCGAGGCGTATGAGGTTGACACTTTCTCCTTCCCTAATTTCCTCTCTCCCTTAATTTTCCCCTCTTTCTTTCTCATTCCTTTGGTCTACACTTTCCTTCCTCTTTTCGTCTCGTTTCCCTCCCTGCTTTCCTTATCTCTATATATTCCTTGCTCCCGCCCTCTTTGGCTCCATCATCTGTTTCATTCTTCCTACGTCCTTCCTCTCTCTCTCTCTTTCTCTTTCCCTCCCTCCATCATTTTTTCCTATCTCCTCTCTTCCACTCACTTTCTCCCCCCTTCCTTCCCCCCTTCTCTCTCTCTCTCTTGTCTATCTTCCTCCCACCTCCTTTCTTTCTATCTCCCTCTCTGTCACTCACTTTCTCTCTCTCTCTGCCTCTCTGCTTCCCTCTCTTCTTCCTAAATATATGTCCTTCTCTCCCCCCCCCCCTCCCCACGTCTCTCTCTCTCTTCCTCCCTCTCTTGTCCCTATCCCCCCCCCCACCCTCTCTCTCCATCCCTCTCCTCCCCACCCACTCTTCCCCCCCCCCCCAATCTCTCTCTTTTTCTCCCATTTTACAACAAACTTCCTTTAACTGTCATTGAAAAAAAGTCAAAGTTTGTCCCAAAGACCAAACTTCGCGTCATAAAAAAAGAGTAGATGTTATTTTTAAGAATGTCTTTAGAAACTTTTTAATATCTTGGCCATTCTTTCTTGAACTGCAAAAGACAACTGACTTTGTTGTTCTTTTACAAGGTCGTCGTTATGTTCTTGGGATTGTTTCGTGTTTATTTTATTTTTTTTATTTTTTTATTTTTTATTTTTTTACCTGTCTCACTTTTTTCCTTTTTTTTTACTTTATTTATTTTCCTTTCATTTTCTTCTTTTTCTTTCATCATCTTCTTCTTTTTCTTTTTTT
>NC_091586.1:20895125-20902625 GCF_042767895.1 Penaeus vannamei
AGAGAGAGAAAGAAAGAAAGAAAGAAAGAAAGAAAGAAAGAAAGAGAGAAAGAGAGAAAGAAAGAAGGAAAGAAAGAAAGAAAGAAAGAAAGAAAAAGAAATATCCTAGCTCGTGTCAAATGTCAGAATTCTAGAAAATCCCAGGATTAATTCCCGCCCTCGTAAGATGATCGATAGATGAATAGATAGACATGAATTAATAAGAATATAAAGATTTCATTCACTCAATAATTTACATGAATATATGCGTTGTGATCGGAATTAATCTTGATTTTCTTTGTTATTTTCAAAATCCTTTTAATTTTATTTCTATTTATTTATTTATTTATTTATTTATTTTTTACACGTGTTTACAAGGTAATCTGAAATTTGGTTAGGTTTCTGTTTCCCTCTTTCTCTATCTATCTCCCATTGTCTCTCTCTCTCTGTCTCTGAGTTTGTTTGTTTCTTTCTCTCTCTCACTATCTATCTATCTGTCTATTTATTTAGAGATAGATAGATAGATAGATAGATATATTGATAGAGAAAGAGAGACTGAGAGGGAGAGAGGGAGAGAGGGAGACAGGGAGACAGGGAGACAGGGAGACAGGGAGAGAGGGAGAGAGGGAGAGAGGGAGAGAGGGAGAGAGGGAGAGAGGGAGAGAGAGTGAGAGAGAGAGAGAGAGAGAGAGAGAGAGAGAGAGAGAGAGAGAGAGAGAGAGAGAGAGAGAGAGAGAGAGAGAGAGAGGTATATCTATCAACCTCTCTCTCTATATAAAGAGAGATAGATAGAAAGCTAAAGTGGGAGATAGAGACAGACAGACAGATAGACAGAAAAACAAATAGATAGGGAGAGACAGCAATAAGGAGAGACAGTAAACATACGAAACACAACTAACAACAACAGTTATGAATTCATCTGCAGAGAGTGACCTAACTGAATATAAAGTTACAACATATTTATTGCAGATGGAAATTTCAAAGATTTTTTAAACGTGAAGAGAAAGAGAGAGAAAAAGGATATATATATATATATATATATATATATATATATATATATATATATATATATATATATATATATATATATATATATATATATATAAACGATGGGGATGAAAGCAGAAGGGGAACAGGAAGAGGAAAAAAAAAGTTATAGAAGAATATAAGAAGAAAAAGAAGAAGGAGAAAAAGATGAAGAATGAAAATAAGAATAAGAAAAGGAAGGATAAGAAGCAGAAGAAATGAAGATGAAATTGAAGAAAACTATATGAAAATAAGAACAAACACATACACACGTCGGAGTGTGTGCATGTATATGTGTATGTATGCATGTATGCGCGTATAAGTACGTGTGTGTATGTGTGTGTGTGTGTATGTGTGTGTATGTGTATGTGTGTGTGTGTATGTGTGTGTGTGTGTGTGTGTGTGTGTGTGTGTGTGTGTGTGTGTGTGTGTGTGTGTGTGTGTGTGTGTGTGTGTGTGTGTGTGTGTGTGTGTGTGTGTGTGTGTGTGTGCATATGAATGTGCATATATGAGTGTGTGAATGACGCGATACGCACATACACTTCCTCAGGTTATGACGTCACAACTGACAGCCGCATTTTTTGAGTTGTGAGGATGTGTCATCAGCCAGTTCCTCTACGTCATCCCTTAGGCCTATTGTGAAATTCTGGGCGTAATCTGTTTTTTCTGTATAGTTACACTTGAATTCATATGTGTCACTTATAATTTTATATGTCCCTATGTGCCACTTATAATCTTATATGTCCCTATGTGCCACTTATAATCTGATATGTCCCTATGTGCCACTTATATTCTTATATGTCCCTATGTGCCACTTATAATCTGATATGTCCCTATGTGCCACTTATAATCTTATATGTCCCTATGTGCCACATATAATCTTACGTCCCTATGTGCCACTTATATGTGATAAGGTCGTCAAGTATTAATGCGCACTCTGAGGTATATGTCTTATGGAAAATAGAAAGGAAAAGAGAGAGAGAAAATGAGATGAAGAATGGGGAAGAGAGAGGAGGAAAGGAAGAAAGAGAATGAGGGAGGGAGAGAGAGAGGAAGAGAGGAAGAGGAGGGAGAGAGGGAAAGAGGAAGAGGAGGGAGAGAGGGAAAGAGGAAGAGGAGGGAGAGAGGGAAAGAGGAAGAGGAGGGAGAGAGGGAAAGAGGAAGAGGAGGGAGAGAGGGAAAGAGGAAGAGGAGGGAGAGAGGAAGAGGAGGGAGAGAGGAAGAGGAGGGAGAGAGGAAGAGGAGGGAGAAAGGAAGAGGAGAGAGAGAGAGGAAGAGGAGGTAGAGAGGAAGAGGAGGGAGTGAGGAAAGGAGGGAGAGAGGAAGAGGAGGGAGAGAGGAAGAAGAGGGAGAGAGGAAGAAGGAGGGAGAGAGGAAGAGGAGGGAGAGAAGGGAAGAGGAGGGAGGAAGGAAGAGGAGGGAGAGAGGAAGAGGAGGGAGAGAGGAAGAGGAGGGAGAGAGGAAGAGGAGGGAGAGAGGAAGAAGGGAGGGAGAGGGAGGAGGGAGAGAGGAAGAGGAGGGAGAGAGGAAGAGGAGGGAGAGAGGAAGAGGAGGGAGAGAGGAAGAGAGAGGGAGAGAGGAAAGAGGAGGGAGAGAGGAAGAGGAGGGAGAGAGGAAGAGGAGGGAGAGAGGAAGAGGAGGGAGAGAGGAAGAGGAGGGAGAAAGGAAGAGGAGAGAGAGAGAGGAAGAGGAGGGAGAGAGGAAGAGGAGGGAGTGAGGAAGAGGAGGGAGAGAGGAAGAGGAGGGAGAGAGGAAGAGGAGGGAGAGAGGAAGAGGAGGGAGAGAGGAAGAGGAGGGAGAGAGGAAGAGGAGGGAGAGAGGAAGAGAGGAAGAGAGGGAGAGGAGGGAGAGAGGGAGAGAGGGAGAGAGGGAGAGAGAGAGAGACAGAGAGAGAGAGAGAGAGAGAGAGAGAGAGAGAGAGAGAGAGAGAGACAGAGAGAGAGAGAGAGAGAGAGAGAGAGAGTGAGTGAGTGAGTGAGTGAGTGATAGACAGATAGATAGATAGAGAGCGATAGATAGATAGAGAGAGAGAGCGATAGATGGATAGAGCAACAAGAACTGTAAACAAGAAAAAAAGGCAAGAGGCAGAGAAAGAGAGGTAAAAAGGGACAAACCAAAGAAAATAAAAGAAAACAAAAAACATCATACCATCCAAACACCTGATATACTTGCACACAATTCTTCACAAATACAATTAATAATCACAAATCACGTGCATCTACAACCGCCAGCATTCACAACATCTCCAGGGCCAAAAGTTATGTTTCATTTCCATTTATTTATTTTTTTCTTTTTCTTTTACCAATATGTTGATGCCACTTATATTCTTATACATGGTAAGATCGTAAAGTATTAGGAATGAAACTGTTTCTTTTCCCACATACTCTTTCTCTTTATTTTTTTCTATTTACTATCTATGTCATTGTCTTCCCGCCTTTCACATATACGTAAACACGCCCATACACATATAGACACTCTCCCCGTCTCTCATCTCTCTCAATCTATCTATCTTTCTATATATCCATCTATCATTATTTTTACGTCTTCCTATATACCTATGCCTCCCCCCCCCCCCCAACACACACGCATACACACACACAAACACACACACGCACGCACACACCCACGCGCACTAGTCTCTATCTGTAAACATACATGCGCACATGTTTATGTATGTACATACACGCATACACACACAAACACACACACGCACGCACACACACACACGCACTAGTCTCTATCTGTAAACATACATGCGCACATGTTTATGTATGTACACACACGCATACACACACACAAACACACACACGCACGCACACACACGCACTAGTCTCTATCTGTAAACATACATGCGCACATGTTTATGTATGTACACACACGCATACACACACACAAACACACACACAAACACACACACGCACGCACACACACGCACTAGTCTCTATCTGTAAACATACATGCGCACATGTTTATGTATGTACACTCACGCATACACACACACAAACACACACACGCACGCACACACACGCACTAGTCTCTATCTGTAAACATACATGCGCACATGTTTATGTATGTACACACACGCATACACACACACAAACACACACACGCGCACTAGTCTCTATCTGTAAACATACATGCGCACATGTTTATGTATGTGCACACACGCATACACACACACGAACTAGTCTATATCTGTAAACATACATGCGCACATGTTTATGTATGTGCACACACGCATACACACACACAAACACACACACGAACTAGTCTATATCTGTAAACATACATGCGCACATGTTTATGTATGTGCACACACGCATACACACACACAAACACACACACGAACTAGTCTCTATCTGTAAACATACACACGCACATGTTTATGTATGTACACACACAAACATGAGTGTGTGAGGAACCTGGTGACAGCCTGAGATCAGACGGGTAATCCCAAGGTCGTTTTCCGTTCGCTCATTCCGTCATGCATTCTCATTCCGTTGACGTAAATATGAATAAGCAGTGATAATATGACTCGAGATATGTTTCTCTTAAAGTCCAACAGGAGCGAGTGAGGTAATTGCCAAGACGGTATCATTTCATCACTAAATTTCCGCTGCCAAGGTGTCCGCCTCACCTGGGAACTTGCGTGTTACGTCACGGCTTCCTGTAGGAGAAAGTTGCCGCTCGCTCCTGTGAGAAAGAGGAAATAAACTGAAAGATTTATTTTCTTTTGTTTATCTGCAGGAAACACGTGATCCAGACGCTGACTCCTCGCGATGGTGACGCTCCTGCGCGGGGGGCCTCGCCTCGGCTCTTCGCTCGCGGGCACCCCTCTCGTTGTGACGTCATCGCCTACCCGCTACGTCATCCTTTTCTCGCTAGAGGACCGACCAATCGCCTCCCGAGAAAGGATGCCGTCATCGCCCCGCGCCGCCAGTGAGCCGCTTATGATAAGTGCGTCATCGACTCGAGCGACCAATCAGCTGCGCCGACAGGACTCGGCGCGGGCATCAAGGCCGACGGCGCCGCGGCACGGAGCCCCGCGCGGTGAGCAGGTCCGCGATGACTCACCGGGCGCGTCGGCGGCGGGCGACGGGGCCAAGGATGCGCTCTTCCCGTTCCAGAAGTCGGGCGAGGCGCCGGACCGCCCGCGGGGCAGCGGCCAGCCGGAGCGAGGGAGAGTGGCGTCGTGCCCGCCGTCCTTCCGCTCGCGCCCGGCCGCCGCGGCGCTCAAGGCCACGGCGCTCCTGAGCCTCCAGATCACCGGGCTGCGCGTGAGGGCGCGGGACTCGTGGCGCCGCTTCCCGAAGGAGGACAGCGAGAACAGGGCGCGGCGCTACCTCGTGGAGGTGGACGAGTGGCTGGGGACGCGGCCGCGGCCCACGGAAGACCCGCAGGTGCGCCCCTTAAAGAGAAGTAACCCAATCAGCGACGCTCGCCCCGCCCGCACGCCCGTGGCCGGCCAACGTGACCCGCGGCCGCTCGCACTCGATCGCCCGATCAGAAACGGCGATATCGCCTCTCGCGGGCCGGGGGGCGCCGCCCTCCAGCCCCGCCCCGCCAGCGCGTCGCGCCTGCCCGCCCGCGAGAGGAGGGAGGCGCGCCCGCTGACGCGCTCCAAGTCCACCCGGGCGACGCGCAGCAAGCGCAGGAAGAAGGACTCGTCAGGAGAGCCCGCGACGCCCAGCCGACGCGCCCAGCGAGGCGGTCCCGCCGCCCCTGCAGCGCCCCCGGCCGCCCACGTCGCCAGGGAGAGGAGCGGGAGCGACGACGCGGCCACCCTCGCGCCCCGGGAGCCCAAGGCGCTGCTGCGGGTGACGGTGCGGACGACGCCCGCGGCCGAGCAAGCCCGCCACAGGAGCGCCGGAGCCGCCCGCGCCCCGGCGTCCGGCGAGCAGCAGGAGCGGCGAGGGACCTCGGGCCGCTGTGCGCACGTGTCGGGCGTCCGGCGGGCGAGCCCCCCGCCCTCCCCCCCGCCCCGCGGCCCCTGCCGCCCGCCGTCGCCGCGCAGCCTTCAGTCGCTCGCTGGCCGCAGCCTTGGACACAGGCAGTCGCTCCCGCACGCGCCCCGACCCGCCTATATAGCGCCGCGCTCCCCCCTCGCACGCCAGTCGCTCGAGCAGCACTTGCAAGGCTACACGTGCTTCTCCTCGCCCGAAGGCATCTCGCTCCTGATCCAGCGCTGCCCCACCGCGCCCGCCCACGACCCCCCCGCCTCCTGCTGCGACGTGCCCGTCTCCAGCAGCCACAGGTTGCTACAGAACATCGCCTGCCAAGTGTCCCACCTGTCGGCCGCGGGGAAGCTCCCCCTGTGACCACGCTGCCCCCCCCGGCGCCCGCTGCCGCCATGGCCAACGAAACGGAAGTGCGACAGAACCTGCTCAACTGCCAGGTCAACGGCCAGGTCACGCACCTCAAGGGCTACCGCAAGAAGGGCCTCGTCAGTGAAAAGGTCCTCCTCGAGCGGCTCTCCGACATGAGCATCGAGGACGACCTCCTGAACCCGGTCATCACGCTGAGCTCCGTGGAGGACGACGACGACTGCCCGATGGAGGAGGGCTCGCCCAACCCCGCCGGCATGAAGGGCACGCTGAAGAAGTCGCTGTCGCTGGCGGTGCCGTCGCTCAACCTGGCCGAGGAGCCCAAGAGACCGCCCCTCTAACTGCCGCCGCCCGCCCTCCAGCGCCCTGGAGATCCCTCGCAAGTCTCGCCTTTTCCCCCGAACACAAGATGAAGGAGAACAAGACAAAGAAACCCACTTGGAGGAGACGCGCCGCCTTCTTCCCTGTTGTCGTGGCTCTTCCTCCGGGAGCCTCGCCCGGAGGCTGCCTTCGACCGGAGGCCTCTCCCCCCCCCCTCCTCTCCGTTTGTGCCGCCTCGCCCGCCGCCCCTCGCCGCCCCCCCTGCGGCTCCGGCGGCACGGGGCTCGGCGACCCTCTGCGTCGTCGGGGCAGGATAGGCCAGCAGGATGTGAGATTCGGATTCGATTTTGACCTTTTTTTTTCCTTATTTTACTTTCATTACTACTACTACTATTATTATTGTTATTATTTTTATCCATTATTATTATCATTACTTATTTTATTTATTTATTTATTACTTTTTTTTCTAATTCCTATTTGTATTTTCTGTTATCATTTGTATTCTCAGTGTGTGAGAAGAAAAAGATTTATCAACATGGTGCTGGACCCTCGGTGTTTGCGGAAAAGTGACCCGCCAACAGAAAAATATTGTGAATGGATGTTTCCCGATACGTTGATCTGTCACGCTTGCCAACTGACACGCGGATGGCAGTGGCAGCGTGGCAGTGACAGCTTGTCAGTGACGGCATGACACAACCGTCTGAGCGAAAAAAGAGAGAGAGAAGAAAGAGAGAAGAGAGATAAAAAAAAAAAAAAAAACGTGCAGCTATCACTTTCTCTTTGATTGCCTTTTCAGCAGTTGTGTATTAATTTCCTTTTTTATTTATATTTTTTTTCTCCTTTTTATATA
>NC_091586.1:20937625-20944251 GCF_042767895.1 Penaeus vannamei
ACACAAGCGGTCAGACGGCGAGCGAAGCAGGAGCGCGCGTGATGACTGCCCGAAGATGGCATGCAAGAAGCCATCGAAAGGTATATATAACACCCAAGACGTATTCGAAATCTTCAGTGCTCCTCACGCCACGTCCACCTACGCTCGTTATTTGTCGTCCTCTAGATTTTTTTTCTTTCTGGTTGTAGATTTATATCATCGCGGTGTGAGGAATGCCGTGTGGGTGACGTATAAATCCGTTAAAAAAACATTTGGTTTCTCCCATCTTTTTCCTCGAAGAAAAAGGAAGAATTAAGAAGAAAAAAAGAAAAAAAAAAGACCGGCGAGAAACAGCAACAAAGAGGCCATTTTTTCCCCTCTCTCTCTCGCTCTAAGACGGAAGGAGGCGAAGACCAGCCACCATTGCGAGCCCCGAGATGCCCAGCGGCCAGGGGGAGGGGCAGCAGGACCCCCGCCAGCCGCCCATCATCAGCGTGACGACCTTCGAGGACGATGACGACTTCGAGTGCGTGGTGGACGCGAGCGGGACCAAGACGATCAGGAGAAAGAAGAAGCCGCCCCCGGGAGCCTTCCTGCAGGTGCCTTCCTTCAGCGTGGCGGACGAGGGGAAGAGACCCCCGCTCTAGGAGGAGGGAGGGAGGAGGAGGAAGGAGGAGGGAAGAGGAGGGATGAAGAAGGACGTGGAGGAGGAAGAGAGGAAGAGAGGGAAGAGAAGTGGAGAGACGCAGAAGACAGAAGGGATTGGAATGGAAGAAATGAAATGAAGATATACAGATTACATGAAGCCCAACCTTAGCACGGCTTCACACACACACACACACAGAAACACAAACACACACACACACACAACACACACACACATTCTCCCCCTCCCCCGACACCCCACCCCACCCCACACGCCCACACACTAAAACCCAGCAAAAAGAATAAGGAGGGGAGAGCTTCCGACGTCAGGCTTTCGCACGTGGCCATGTTAGGTCAAGTGAGTGACGTCACCGGGGCTTCAGCTGAGGGTGAGACGACCTGCTGGGACAAGGCGGAAGCTCCGTCCGTGTTGCAAGTCTTCGGGAGTTTCCGTTGCAATATGTGGAGTGAAAAAAAAAGCTGCTCAAAAGAATTTATATCATGACTTTGTGATTTTATTTCTCTAGATTATAAGTCCGTAGATTAAAAAAAATGATAATATATACATGTACATATTGATTTTTTTAAAAGATGAGGAAATAGTTATATGCAATCAACGCCATTTGTCTGTAATTCCCTAATCGATCTGAACCGACACAAAAGATATGAATAATTTCGCAAATTTTAAGATACCGCAAACTGTGATATCTGGTTCACCGTAATCCACTTAAGGAGATTGATCGGCTTTCAGACAATCTCGATTAGACACGTGATACCATTCTGCAATTCTCACTTTCAGATATCAATGGTTGTAGTTCTTTCTTCCAAAAAAAAAAAAAATTGTTATTGATATATATATTTTTTATTATTCACGTTATTCTGTTGGGGATATTTTTTCCATCTGTGTTTTGATGTTATATATATCTCACAAGAATAAAATGTTTGTTAATTATTTTGGTTGTGTTTACCCGTGCATAGTGTTTATGTTTGAAATTAATGCAATGCTCTCTCTTTCTCCCTGTCTCTCTCTCTGTCTGTTTATTCTTCTACTTCTGTCTGTCTGTTTCTCTCTTTCTCTCTCTCTTACTCTGTTTATTCGTCGGCTTCTGTCTGTTTCTCTCTTTCTCTCTCTCCCTCTGTCTGTTTATTTATCTACTTCTGTCTGTCTGCCTGTCTGTTTCTCTCTCTCTATATATATATATCCGGCTTGTTTGTCTGTGTGTCTTGCTCTCACCTACTCTTCGTCTGTTTCTGTCTCTCGCTCCCTCTTTCTCTCTTTCTTTGTGTGTGTGTGTGTGTGTGTGTGTGTGTGTGTGTCTGCGTGCGTGTCTGCCTGTGTCTGTCTGTCTGTCTCTTTCTTTCGCGCACTCACTTTCTCTCTGTTTCTCTCTCTCTCTCTCTCTCTCTCTCTCTCTCTCTCTCTCTCTCTCTCTCTCTCTCTCTCTCTCTCTCTCTCTCTCTGTTTCTCACCCTCCCTCCCTCTTCTTTTTCACTGAAACGAATTAATTTTCTGAAGTTTGCCTAAGGAATATAAACTATTAGAAAATAATACCAACATTTAAACTAATTTAAAGATAAATAATATAAATAATCGTAAACATCTAATCTAAACATAAAAATAATTATGTTTGAAATGAATGTTGTAAATGACAAACTAATTTGAATATTTTTTGAATTCGTAATTTTTCAACGGTTCTGTGGTTTCCATAAGACAGTGTATTATTAATAATTCTAATCATCATCACCATCATCATAAGTATCTTCACCACCGCCACTACCTACACAATCATCACCTTATAATCATCATCATCATCATCTCCATCATCATCACTATCACAATCATCTTTACCACTAGCGCTACCTACACAATCATCACCTTTTAATCATCACCATCACCATCTTCATCATCATCAACACCACCATCCCCATCTCCATCCTCATAATAACACAATCATCATCATCATCTTAATATCATCACCATTACCATCCCCATCTCCATCAAGATCATCATCACCTTAATATCATCACCATTACCACCATCATCATCACCTTAATATCATCACCATTACCCCCACCACCACCACCACCACCATCATCATCACCTTAATATCACCACCATTCCCATCTCCACCAACACCATCATCACAAACTGCACAATCATAGCACAATAGTTAGACCGTTTCCTACGTAACTGTACACGAAGCCACATCCTTCCCGAGCGGCTTCCGAGACCTTTTCGTTTCCCGCCAAATTTTGAATTTTCTTTCTCGAAATTGGCGGGAAATTTTGATGCTTGTGGTTTGATATATTTTTTTCTTTCTTTTCATCCACATATATATATTCTTACTTAAATTTTCCGCAGTTTTGTTTGTGAATATATTTGTATACATGTATGTATATGTATTTATATGTACATACATTTTTTTTTGTGCCGTTAGTATCGGTAACATCATAATGGCCATAATCTCAACAACAATAACTATTAATATAGGTAGCATTAAAAAAAAAAAAAAAAAAAAAAAAAAAAAAAAAAAAAAAAAAAAAAAAAAATTGGTAGGGTTACTTGAGACACGTAAGTAAAAATATGAGAATGAGTATCTTCACATTAAAATATATATATTTGACCGATTTCGATAAATCATTCTGACGAAGACACGATCTAACTTGCTCAAAAGATACATCTGCATCGTAAGGATATTCGTTTGTTTGTTTGTTTGTTTATTTCTTGGCAGGTATGTGGCTAAGGTTATTAAAAGCCAATGGATCCTGTTAAATCTTTCAATCTAGATAAAGTTCATAAAGTTATGTCTCCTTTAGAAAAGTGCTTACTTTAATCATTTATTTTTTATTTTTATAAAGTTTTGTCTCCCTTAGAAAAGGGATGACTTTAAATATCCTTTTTTTATATAAAGTTTTGTCTCTAGAAAAGCGATGACTTTAAGTATCCTTTTTTTATATATAAAGTTTTGTCTTTAGAAAAGCGATGACTTTAAATATCTTTTTTTCTTATATAAAGTTTTGTCTCTAGAAAAGCGCTTACTTTATTTTTTATTTTACTTTATTTATTTTATTATTATTATTATTATTTTTAAGTTTTCTCTCTACAAAAGCGCTTACTTTATTTATCGTTTTTTTTTCTTATAAAGTTTTGTCTTTAGAAAAGCGATGACTTTAAATATCCTTTTTTTAAAGTATTGTCTCTAGAAAAGCGATGACTTAATCATTGTTTTATCACCTGCTAGTATATTTGAAAGGATTTTCCATCTCCATACCTTTTCTATCTTTGCCACAATGAACAGTGTCTAACGAAGAGGCTCCTTGATGGCTCGAGCACCAGTGGAGCCATCTATGTGTAGAGACAATGCACTAAATAAAAATGCAGTTTATGTTGAATATTTCCGGCGGATCTGGGTCGAAATGTCAGGCTCCCAGGATGGTATTTCTTAGTAATTTCAACCAGTTCTCGATTCGTATTTTCTCACTGTCTATTCTCTCTCTCTCTCTCTCTCTCTCTCGCTCGTTCGCTCTCTCTCTCTCTCTCGTTCGCTCTCTCCTTCTCTCTCGTTTGCTCGCTCTCTCGTTCGCTTTCTCTCTCTCTCTCTCGTTCGCTCTCTCTCTCTCTCGTTCGCTCTCTCTCTCTCTCTCGTTCGATCTCTCTCTCTCTCTCTCGTTCGCTCTCTCTCTCTCTCTCTCGTTCGCGCGCTCTCTCTCTCTCGTTCGCTCGCTCTCTCTCTCGTTCGCTCGCTCTCTCTCTCGTTCGCTCGCTCTCTCTCTCGTTCGCTCGCTCTCTCTCTCGTTCGCTAGCTCTCTCTCTCGTTCGCTCGCTCTCTCTCTCTCGTTCGCTCTCTCTCTCTCGTTCGCTCTCTCTCTCTCTCGTTCGTTCGCTCTCTCTCTCTCTCGTTCGTTCGCTCTCTCTCTCTCTCGTTCGCTCGCTCTCTCTCTCTTTCTCTCGTTCGCTCTTTCTCTTTCTCTCTCTCTCTCTCTCTCTCTCTCTCTCTCTCTCTCTCTCTCTCTCTCTCTCTCTCTCTCTCTCTCTCTCTCTCATTTCCCTGTATTACCTACGCGAATATGTGCTGTTGCTATGTTGCCTGAGGAGCGAGTATGAGTTCTGAGGTGAAGCCAGCTATGTGCTTGGGAACTATGTCAGTTACAACATACCTTCGTGTATTTCTTTTCTGGACTAATTCGTTTTTGTGAATTTCATGATGATTGTGCTCATTTTGACGAAGATATTTTGAGTTACGATAAGAGAGAAGGAATCTTTGGCTTATGGTGTGACTAAGGAATTTTTATCTATGGATTCAGTAATATTATTATCTTCTAAACTAAGTATCTGTAATGTTTATCTTATTTCTATGCTTGAGTTATTGTTGCACATGAAAATAATTTCGCAGTGTTTTGCTTTTATTTCGGATACGGAATTATCTTAATATCATCTCTCTCTCTCGTTCGCTCTCTCTCTCTCGTTCGCTCTCTCTCTCTCTCTCTCTCTCTCTCTCTCTCTCTCACTCTCTCTCTCTCTCTCTCTCTCTCTCTCTCTCTCTCTCTCTCTCTCTCTCTCTCTCTCTCTCTCTCTCTCTCTCTCTCTCTCTCTCTCTCTCTCTCGTTCGCTCAAATTAAAAATACATTAATTAAATTTCTAGCAGTGAGTCCAGGTATGAAATCCTAGCATGCTAATTATCATCAGCATCGCATTATAGAGTGAATAGTCAGTTTGATATCAAAATCACTCGAAGAAAATTTGTGTTGATTCCTGAAAAGCATTTGGCTGGATTTTTTGGTTGTTGTCTCTCTCAAAAAAACGCTTTTATTATCATTATTTATTCATTTATTTATTTTCTTAGATCTAGGAATATTACTCCTATTCTGCAAGTCCTAAGAACGTCAGCTTCTGCACGTTCTTTCTTTCAAGACGTTCTCTCACTCTGCGTTTTGATTCCTGGAAAGCATTTGGCTGGATTTTTTGGTTGATCTCTCTCAAAAAACGCTTTTATTATCATTATCTATTTATTTTCTTAGATCTAGGACTACTACTCTTATTCCACAAGTCTATAAGAACGTTAGCTTCTGCACGTTCTTTCTTTCAAGACGTTCTCTCACTGCGTTTTAATTCCTGGAAAGCATTTGGCTGGATTTTTTGGTTGATCTCTCTCAAAAAACGCTTTTATTATCATTATCTATTTATTTTCTTAGATCCAGAAATACTATTCCTATTCCACAAGTCTATAAGAACGTCAGCTTCTGCACGTTCTTTCCTTCAGGACGTTCTCTCACTGCGTTTTAATTCCTGAAAAGCATTTGGCTGGATTTTGGTTGATGTCTCTCGCAAAAAACGCTTTTATTATCATTATTTATTTATATTCTTAGATCCAGAAATACTACTCCTATCCCACAAGTCCTACTAAGATCGTCAGCTTCTGCACGTTCTTTCCTTCGAGACGTTCTCTCACTGCGTTTTAATTCCTGGAAAGCATTGGGCTGTTGTCTCTCTCAAAAAAAAAAAAAAAACGCTTTTATTATCATTATCTATTTATTTTCTTAGATCTAAGATTACTACTCTTATTCCACAAGTCTATAAGAACGTCAGCTTCTGCACGTTCTTTCCTTCAAGACGTTTTCTCATACTGCATTTTAATTCCCGAAAAGCAGTTTATTATCACTATTTATTCATTTTCTTAGATCCAGAAATACTACTCCTATCCCGCAAGTCCTTCTAAGAACGTCAGCTTCTGCACGTTCTTTCCTTCGAGACGTTCTCTCACTGCGTTTTAATTCCTGGAAAGCATTTGGCTGTTGTCTCTCTCAAAAAAAAAACGCTTTTATTATCATTATTTATTCATTTATTTATTTTCTTAGATCTAAGAATATTACTCCTATTCTGCAAGTCCTAAGAACGTCAGCTTCTGCACGTTCTTTCCTTCGAGACGTTCTCTCACTCTGCGTTTTAATTCCTGGAAAGCATTTGGCTGGATTTTGGTTGATGTGTCTCTCAAAAAATGCTT
>NC_091586.1:20954751-20959751 GCF_042767895.1 Penaeus vannamei
ACATTCAAGTGTCTACCTTCATGAACAGTTCAGGAGACACTCCATCAACCTTAATTTGGAAGTAATAAGGTTAAAAATAATTATAATGTTTTTAAGGCAGGGGCGTCCAGATCAAGGGTCCACATATTTACATTGTCTTGTCTCTGTTTCCGCATATGATCTTGCGACATGCAAAAAGTTAGCCTGCCTTGTTTGAACACCTGTTACGTACGTAGCTTGTTGTTTGTACTTTCCAATAGCCAATGAGGATAACATCCCTGTGTGAATTTGTGAACGAGTGAACATGTGTCATATTTACATTTCTGTCGGTTTCAGCCTGTTCATTTTGTTTAAATGAGGGGTTATGTGGCCGTGTTTATTTACATTGCCTAATGATACTCCCGCAGCAAGGTTTAGCCATTCTTGTGTTGCTGTTTTTTTGTTTTGTTTTCTGAATCCTATATGTTTGAACAATAGGTAATTGTGCTGAGAAGTAGGGTCTGTACAAAAGCAGTTCTTGTTTCAACAAGAATTTTATTCTTTATGGCTTTAAGGTATATAAATTGCTTTCCTATAAATGTTGTCGATGTGTTTCTATATACCCCCAGAGATAGAGACTGAGATGCTGTAGGAGAGGGAGAAAGAGAAAGAGAGAGAGAGAGAGAGAGAGAGAGAGAGAGAGAGAGAGAGAGAGAGAGAGAGAGAGAGAGAGAGAGAGAGAGAGAGAGAGACAGACAGACAGACAGAGAAACAGACAGACAGAGAACTAAAGAAGAATCCCTGGCCCCTCAGACCATGAAAGAATAAAGTTATTATGAGAGTATCAACACGGCCAGTACCCGCTGCCACTGAATGCATTTACTCCCCCTGTCTTTTCCCCAGAGAACGCGGACCCTATGACATGGACCCCGAACAACGTATAAAGGGCACAATGCATAGTCTCTGATTCATTAATTATAAAGTGTTATAAAGCCGTGTTGTAATTCATGCTCGGGAAATTAGACCCCTTACCTTAGGGATTAGCCCGGACCTCGCTGGCTGCCCTGGAACGACCCTTTACCGTGGGGTCATTTGTCTTTGCCTGTGTCTTTTGCTCATTATCCTATGACTGATGGGGCTGCGCTCATTCTGCAGTTCGCGTCTCATTTCCTGGCGGTGTTCATTCGCTCTTTCTCGTTCTCTCCGTTATTTTTTTCTCTCTCGTTTTCTTTATTTTTGTCTCTCTCTTTCTTTCTCCTACTCTATTTTTTCTTTATGTTTTCTTTCTTCTCTCTCTCCTCTCTCTGTCTGTCTCTCTCTCTCTCTGTATCTCTCGGACTCTCTCTCTCTGTATCTCTTGGACTCTCTCTCTCCCTCCCCCCCTCTCTCTCTCTCTCTCCCTTACACTCTCCCTCCCTCTCTTCCTTATACTCTCCCTCTCCCTCTCCCTCCCCCCTCTCTCTCGCTCTCTCTGTCAACCTATGACTCAGCTCCTAATGTGTAATATATACCAAATACTTTTCTACGTATATATTTCTACAAGTTACAAATCAGTCTCTCCCTGAAGGCCCTCGATTTCAAGAAGTACCACTCACCAACCCTTCAGAAAAAGATACAATATCATATCTCAAGGTACATGACAAGGCGCGCCCCGCATCCAGGGAGCAGTCTCGCGATCAGACATGACAAGTTACTCAAACTTTGTGCTGTAACTTGTGCGATGAGTTAAAGAGCCGAACTTTCTTTCCATCTAACTCATAATTCATACATGACTTTTACAAGAAGGTCCTGAGGTGTGTTGAGGCGTGCTTGCTGTTGTGTATGTGTGTGTGTGTGGAATTCATGAGGAACAGATTGCAACAGGGACAACGAAGGGAAGAACAAGAAAATACACGATAAGCCGAAGGCCTTTTCGCTATTGCTATTGTGTGTGTGGTGTGGTGTGTGTGTGTGTGTGTGTGTGTGTGTGTGTGTTTGTGTGTGTGTGTGTTTGTGTGTGTGTGTGTTTGTGTGTGTGTATGTGTATGTTCATATATGGGCACTCCTCGGATATCTTAACAATCATCTATTTATATGAATTACAATTAAGCCCTAAAACTGGAGAAAAACAATGAAAATTGAAATCTGAAACATGCTGCTAAACTGAAAAAGCCTGTTGTAAATGACTAATGCCAGCGACACAAAGGCATCTAGAACAAAGGAAATTTGAAAACTGAAACGGGGATAAAGCGAAATTGAAAAAAAATCAAAACACGGCAAAAAGAATTGTAATTGTTGCCTAATAATAGCAACTTAACAATGAGTAAGAAATAAAAGAGATGATAACTACGAATTAAAACAAAACGGCCGAACCTGCATCATATGTTTTCCCTCTGAATGACAAGCATTTTCCCCAACCAGTGCGAATGGCTTCTTTAATTCTAAACTAATAAGGGACAGACGTAGATGCAGTAGAATTCGGATCATGTGTGACCAGGGGGGAGGAGGGGGAGGGGGAGAAGGAAGAAGAGGAGGAGGAGGAGGAGGAAGAAGTAGAGGAGGAAAAGGAGGAGAAGGATGAAGAAGTAGAGGAGGATTGAGAGGAGGAAAAGGAGGAGGAGAAGGATGAAGAAGTGGAGGAAGATTGAGAGGATTAAGAGGAGGAGGAGAAGGATGAAGAAGAGGAGGAAGATTGAGAGGATTAAGAGGAGGAGGAGAAGGATGAAGTGGAGGAAGATTGAGAGGATTAAGAGGAAGAGGAGGAGGAGGAGGGTGAGAAGAAGAAAAAGAAAAAAAAAGAAAGAAAAAGGAAGAAGGAGCAGCAACAACAGCAGCAGCAGCCCCCTGACAAGCAGTCCAACGAAGACAGCCTCTGAAAGGTATTCGAGGAGATGCCAGTCTCGCATTCTACGAAAAATACTCCCAGAGAGCTCGTAGAATCTGAACGAGGTCTTTCACGCTAAATAAGTCTTTAATATCAGAGGCAGAAAAGACTAAAACAGCGACCCAACCCTCATCGATGCTAGGTCATGTAAAGTTAGATTCCGTTTTGAGAAATCATAGAAGAAAAAAATGAACAGTTTTCGAAAAAAGTGCCTTTTCGGAATAGTATGAGAATTAGTGGCCCTTTTGGTATGAAAATTACTAGCACTGTTGGTATGAGAATTTTTGGTACTATTGGTAGGAGAAATATAGGTGCTATTGGTATGAGAATTAATGGTATTACTGGTACGAGAATCAATGGTTCTGGTATGGCCAGTATATTCGTCTCTCCCAAATTATTGACTGAGAATTAACGTTTTGGCATTAAACAAAAAAAAAAAAAAAAAAAAAAAAAAAAAACGAAAAATCTGAGTAAATATCTCAATATCCCTGTGAAATCCAAGCCACGTATTGTTAATCTTGCGAACGCTGTCAACTTGAGCGTGAACCATAACTTTTGATGGTGTCTCGTGATCAGAATGCCGAGAACAGTAGCAGGAGAACCCATAGCAACACTGTTGACTCGGTCGTAAAAAGGAACCCTTGAAAAAAGAGTAAAAAAAGGAAAAAAAAAACGAAAAAAAATTAGCAAAAATGAAAAGAAGGAAAGAAAGATAAAATGATGAAGAAGTAAGTTTAGGAGAATAAAGGCTTAGCAACAATGGAAATTGTGCTTATTATTAAATACTTAATTTGATAACCCAAGTAACAACCCAATTTAAAAAGCTGTAAGTGGCTCTGAAGAAATTTCTTCGTTAGACGATATATGTGGGCACATACGGAAGGGGGGGGGGCATTAAGGTAGCTAGTTCTAGGCATCATGGGCACACACACACACACACACACACACACACACACACACACACACACACACACACACACACACACACACACACACACACACACACACACACACACACACACATACTCATACACATACATACACACACACGCAAAAGCACTTACCAATACTAATGCTATTATTAGTGAGGCAGCAGGACTCCAGCCCTCCTCAAACGCCACAGATCATACGGTAACAAACACATTCCGAAACCCTGGAAGGCGACTTAAGCAAGGCTCGATCTCCTTCAGCATAGGGAACCGCATACAAAAACAAGTCTTATGCTTTGTTTACATATCCTTCAGGAAGTGAATTAAGGAATACAAGACAAAAGGAAAAGAACGATAAGGTGATACACGTGGAGATACACGCACGCACTCGTTGTATGAAAAAGTACACTGTCATGTAGTATTACATTTTTCTAGTCAACTGCATATGAATTATTAAAGGTGATTATGATGCAGATTTACTGCTACATGAATGATGTCATTACTGGTTTATTAATAGAGACTAAAACAATGTAAACGACGGATATGAAACATTTGATTATAGGAAATGTAATTGTAACCTGTATTATATGATTTTTACTTGCACTTTCATTTTATTTTTTAACTTTATTTCCTCCTCCTACACCCCCCCCCCTCTGTCTCCATCTATCTATCAGTCTATCCAGACATACATACATATTCACACACATGTGAAGAGTTTAAGGTGTTACAGTGATCATTTTACTTTATTTCATGTTAATTGTGAGCACGTTCGGTTCGCCCCGACCCGTTCGGATGGCAGTTCGACTCAACCAAAGCACCCGAGTCAACCATCGTCGGTGACTCTTGTTCTCTGGCTTGCAACTCGACTTCCAGATCCACTCCTGTACACTGCCAGTACGTATATTTTCCATCTTGTATTTCTTATATCTAGTCAGTGATTGGTGAATGCCGTGAAATATGAAATTAATATGCTGAAGTGAACTGTGAAGTGCTATGGCAAATTCCTTAAGGAAAATAACTTTTACCCTATAACTTGCGAATCTATTCAATGTAGCCAACATTTGTCTTGCGCATACTGCTTTTGGTAGGTACAGTCCGCTTCACCAGTGGCAACCCTGGGCATCTGCTTCCCTACCCCGGGTGATGGACACCTCAATCCCTCGTTCAGCCGGAATATTCCATTTTTTACCCGTTGATAGAACTTCTGATTTGTGTCGACCAACCACGACTGCGATAATATTGTTTTTTTA
>NC_091586.1:20964751-20970470 GCF_042767895.1 Penaeus vannamei
CTCTTCTTCTTTTTTTCCTCCAATGCTATTTACTTTTCTTCTTCTCTTTCTGCATTTCATCTTTTTCCCCCAATCTTATCTGCCTTTCCTCTCCTCCTCCTTTCCTTTTCCCCCCAATGTTATCTGCCTTTCCCATCCTCCTTCTTTCTATTTCCCCCAATCTTATCTACCTTTCCTCTCCTCCCTTTTATCTATCTTTTCTCCAATGTTATATGCTTCGAGGAGAGGAAAACCACGAGACGCTATTTTTATCCTTACCAACATTACATTAAAACGGAAGTGCTTTTCCTCGTGTAATCTGAATGTTGCAAAAATGATGATGTCCCGAAATTCTTTTCTTGTTGCTATTAAGAGAGGGAGGGAGGGAGGGAGAGAGAGAGATGGGGGGGGGAGAGGGAGAGGGAGAGGGAGAAGGAGAGGGAGAGGGAGAAGGAGAGGGAGAGCGAGAGAGAGAGAGAGCGAGAGAGAGAGAGAGAGAGAGAGAGAGCGAGAGAGAGAGAGAGAGAGAGAGAGAGAGAGAGAGAGAGAGAGAGAGAGAGAGAGAGAGAGAGAGAGAGAGAGAGAGAGAGAGAGAATGACAGAGAGAGAGAGGGAAATAAGAGAGAGAGAAAGAGAGAGAGAGAGAGAGGGAGAGAGAGAGAGAGAAAGGCAGAGAACCAGAGGCCGAGACCGAGAGAGGGGGGGGAGAGGGAGAGAGAAGGAGAGAGGGGGGGGAGAGAGAGAGAGAAAAAGAAAGAGAAAGAGAAAGAAAGAGAGAGAGAGAGAGAGAGAGAGAGAGAGAGAGAGAGAGAGAGAGAGAGAGAGAGAGAGAGAGAGAGAGAGAGAGAGGGAGAGAGAGAGAAGGAGACAGAGAGTGAGAGGGAGAGGGAG
Source organism: Penaeus vannamei (assembly GCF_042767895.1). NCBI lineage: Eukaryota > Metazoa > Arthropoda > Malacostraca > Decapoda > Penaeidae > Penaeus > Penaeus vannamei. The sequence goes on from NC_091586.1 coordinate 20,965,622, forward strand.
AGAGAGAGAGATGAGAGAGAAAGAGAAAGAGAAAGAGAAAGAGAAAGAGAAAGAGAAAGAGAAAGAGAAAGAGAAAGAGAGAGAGAGGGAGGGGGGATAAACATAAATTCCACTGCATTTTTCCTCCGGGACATCCATTCAGCTGTTGTTTATAATACAGGTGGAATACTAAATGTTCGTTAGTATTCTTCGGTATATCGTGGGCAGAGTTTGGAATATATTGCGGGGAGGGGGGGGGGATTAATGGAATTTGTATGAGGGATATACTATGCATACATATACGCTCACACACGTACACATACACATCTAAACACAAACAAGTAGACACACAAGCATAAACACACATACACAAACTAACACATATGTACACATGTTTACGTTTGTATCTGTGTGTGTTCATATACGTGTACATATATGGGTGTACAGTCTGTCTGTCTGTCTGTATGTATGTATGTATGTACACTTAGACTGCACACTGTCAAACGCTCTGCCCACGCCCCTTGTTCTAGAAACTTCCGCCTCCACCCTACGCTGAGCATCGGTTCTCTCTCTTCTCTTTTTCCTTTCTCTATTTATTCTCTCTCCTCCACTTCCCTTCTTCGTCTTTCTAACTAGTCTTTCTTGTTCGTAACTAAATTCTTGACAGGTTGTTGATTCATGGCAGGTTGACAGGTTGTTGATGATTCCTAACAGGTTGCTGGTGATTCCTGATAGGTTGACAGGCTGTTGATGATCTGACAGGTTGACAGGTTATTGATATTCTGACAGGTTGACAGGTTGTCGATTTCTGACAGGAGACAGGGTAATGATTGCAATTATCTGGTAATTAAGAAGCTGACGATGAACGTGACTCGATAGTAAAGAGATTGCCCAAAATGATTGAAAAAGTTGGTGTAATTCCGAAATGTTACATTCATCCGATCCTCATCATTTCCTCAAGACTATTATCAATCTATGTGAAAAAAAGGTCTCGGTAACTTTCTGGTTCCTTCCATCCGTCTCCTTTATCTTCCTGTCCTTCATTCTCCTTTCTTTCGTCTTTTTTCTTCCCTTTCTATCTCCTATTCTTACCTCCTCTACATTCAGCCTCTTTTAACATTTCATTTTGACTTGATTATTCGTTAAAGTTAAATTCGTAAATAAATAAACGACAGAATTGCATATTTATATCGAATCAGTAACTCGACCTTTGACTTTGTTGCATGTTATTGCATAGTGCTCTAGTTGTGTATTTTGCATCAACGTTTATTTGCTATTCCTATCCTTTGCGTATACTTTCTTTATAATCTATTTGTTCTTTTTTCACTAATTCAGATTGTGTTTGCGATTTTTGAAGTAACCGAGTGATAAGGTTATAGTGGTAGGTATGTACAAGTGTTGTATATCACAATAGTAATCTTACTTTCATAATGATAATGAGGTGAGAATGAAAGTAGGGAAGTCATATAAATAAGTAATTAATAGAGAGAGAGAGAGAGAGAGAGAGAGAGAGAGAGAGAGAGAGAGAGAGAGAGAGAGAGAGAGAAAGAGAAAGAGAGCGAAAGAGAAAGATATATATATATATAAATATAAATATATATATATATATATATATATATATATATATATATATATATATATATATATATATAGAGAGAGAGAGAGAGAGAGAGAGAGAGAGAGAGAGAGAGAGAGAGAAGGAGTATTGAAAAGTTTAACTTCATGGTAGCTTTGACAATATAGATATTGTGAACTCCTCACATACTCATGTATTGGACGCTATCATCCTTGCTATAAAACTAATTTACTATATTTCTGGTAAAAAAACAACATACCCAGTGTTTTACGCCGTTATTCTTGGGGATCCAAAGGTTCAGTTATCATTATTTCGTAATTGGCAGGTGGATGATTACAATCAAATAGCAGATACCATGAAATCACAGGAAGAAAGTTTATCATGACACAACCCCCCTTCCACGTCCCACTCCCATGGGCGTATATCCCTGTCCAAGAGGTGATGAGTCCCGGAGAAACAAATACTGAAGCCGGGAATGAAGCTTCGAAACCTTCCGAACGTAAACAAAAAAGCTCCACGTTATAGCGAATTCGAAAACATGTTGAGACGAGTTTTGAGCCTGGCTGAACACTTTTGCTTGTGCGTCTTGAATGTGTGGGTGTTAACCAATAAAGACTTGCCTTTTCTGAAATTGTGCTCGATGTTCTGGGGTTTTATAAACTTGGGAATATCCACTTTAGAATGGGAGAAAAATATAGATTATGATTCGTTTAAGCCATTTTATTCTTGCAAGATGAATGAAATAATTCTTGGCTATATCTTTTATTAATATTTTCCTCTATTCTTTTCCTAAACATGCCACCTTGCCTTCCTCCACCTCAAGTCAGCGTCAGTGCCTGGCAGTGGCTGGCATGAGGCACTAAATTGGCATTACTATCCTGTTACTATTTCTGCGCTGAGGCAAGTTCGTGGTTCCGTGCTGGCCCGAGATTTCGTGCGCACTGAGAAGTTAAATCCTTGCCTTATTTCTGTCTGTAGGGACTCACTTTCCCGCCCACTGTTAGCCGCTCAGACATTATATATATATATATATATATATATATATATATATATATATATATATATATATATATATATATATATATATATATGTATTTGTATATGTATATATGTACATATATGTATATATATATATATATATATATATATATATATATATATATATATATATATATATATATATACATATGTATATATACACATATGTGTGTGTGTGTCTGTAATGAATGTATGTATGTATGTAAATATGTATGTATGCATGTATGTATGTATATTTATTTATCATTAAACATGTAAGTATACTATCACAAACAGACAGACAAACAGCAACACACACACAGACGAGCACAATGTCAATGACTTTGCATTTTAGAAGCTTTTCCTTTCCATCTCAGCTGGAATATGACAAGTTCTTCTTTATTGATCAATAGATTTTTTTTTCACGAAATATTATAATGATAGTCATGAAAATGAGCGAGTTTGGTTTTCTTTTTTCGTGCATGCCCTTTCATCTGTCATAAGGATCATGACTTATGACGATGATCGACTGAAAGGACTGGCATCAGCTGCTGGGAATGAGGTCGTGGCTGGAAGGAGCTTCGTCCCAGCGCTTCGTCCGGCGGTTTGGACCTCGAGTTTCCCTTCGTTCTTTGGGGAAGAAAAAACCGCTTTGAATTTACCTTTGCTTTCAAATTTAGTTTGTTAACATCTTTTACTTTTCGACAGATATAAAATTTCTTGATATGCTATTTTTTATATTATTATTATTATTATTATTATTATTATTATTATTATTATTATTATTAATCTATTATTATTATTATTATTATTATTATCATCATCATCATTATTATTATTATTATTATTATTATTATTATTATTATTATTATTATTATTATTATTATTATTATTATTATTATTATTATTATTATCATTATCATCATCATCATTATTTTTATTACAACTACTACTGCTACTTTTTCTTTGAAATATTATAGTTATTATTATTATTATTGTACTACCTATTATTCTACGACTAGCGTACCCCAACCCAGACTGGGCAGCTTAATAAAGTACTCGTTAAGCAATCATTAAGCTGAAATTATTCTTCCGTATCAGATGTAATTAGAGACCTGAGAAGGATTATCAAGATTAAAATAGTTTTTTTGGGGTGGGGGGTGGGTGGGGGGGGGGGGTACTGGACGTTAGTACTTGCTTGGAGGGATTTATAAAAGAGCTTATAGCAATTCCAACCGAACAAAAAGGCGATAAAGATTTCAGTTAATACGGTTTGAAAATTAGTATAATGTAGGTAATTGATGTGCTATTGAACTCTAGGTGATGGTGACATGACAAACCAAATCTGGTTTTGTAAAGCAGTTTAATGTGTAGTCTAATGTGTAGTCGTAGCGCCTGTATGGGTTTAATTTATTATTTAAATAAAATGCTACACAGACATTTTTCCTCTCTCTCTGTAGTGACATATATCTCTCTTAACTTTTTATTACATATATATATATATATATACTTTCTTATATATATGGCAACAACAAGCAACGGCAGCAGCAAACAGCAGCGACAGCAGCGCTGTCTGGCCTTATATGTATGTATGCCTTATATGTGTACAGCAACCATGTGTAACCATAAAAGCATATGTCTCTTTCTTATTCTCTCTCTCTCTCTCTTATTCTCTCTCTCTCTCTCTCTCTCTCTCTCTCTCTCCCTCTCTCTCTCTCTCTCTCTCTCTCTCTCTCTCTCTCTCTCTCTCTCTCTCTCTCTCTCTCTCTCTCTCTCTCTCTCTCTCTCTCTCTCTCTCCCTCTCTCCCTCTCTCCTCCTCCCCCCTCTCTCTCCCTCTCTGTCTCTCTGTCTCTCTGTCTCTCTCTCTCTCTCTTTCTTTCTCTCTCTCCTGCCTGTCTGTCTGTCTGTCTTTCATCTATTTCTGTCTCTCTCTCTCTCTCTCTCTCTCCCTCCTCCCTCTGTCTCTATTACGTCTGTCTGCCTCTCTCTCTCTCTCTCTCTCTCTCTCTCTCTCTCTCTCTCTCTCTCTCTCTCTCTCTCTCTCTCTCTCTCTCTCTCTCTCTCTCTCTCTCTCCCTCTCTCCACATGTCTAATCCAGAGGCAGTGGTGCGAGATCACCTTAGCCAGGTAATTTTTATTGATCAGTATTTTATTCTAATCTTAATCTGTTTCCATTTATTTTACATATCATTTATAGAGGCATTGACAAGTTCAAATGAGAGTGTCACGTGTCTCATTTGAATCAATAGTTTGACTGACGTAATGTTAATGTGATT
>NC_091586.1:20988470-20995970 GCF_042767895.1 Penaeus vannamei
CTTTACACTTATATCAACGTGGCTTCCGTCTACTCGTATGTACTACTACTAAAAGTACAATATCTTTAAAATCCACATGTTGCGAGTGTAGAATTTGTTGTATCTATAATTTGAAAATAAGTGTGCACAAACGTATTCCACACCATATCAAGTGTACATGAATATATCCCACACTATATTTAGTGTTCAATAACATATTCCACATCATATTGTGTAGTAGTATGTCATAAATAGATGTTTCATATATGTGTAAATATTGTATGTTCACTTTAGGCAGATAAAACATTATAATAATGATAATAATAATAATAATAATAATAATAATAATAATAATAATAATAATAATAATAATAATAATAATAATAATAATAATAATAATAATAATAATAATAATAGTAATAATAATTATAATAATAATAATGGTAATAATAATGATAATAATAATAATAATAGAATAATAATAATAATGAAAATAATAATGATAATAATGACAATAAAGATGATTATAAGGGCAATAGTAATGGTATTACTACCATTACTATTATAATGATAAAAAAATAATAACAAATCAATAAAGGTAATTATAATGATAACAATAATGATAAGGATAATGATAATATTGATACCAATGATGATGATAATGATAATATTGATACCAATGATGATGATAATAACAATGAAAGCAATAATAATAACAGTAATGATGATAATAATAGTAATAATACGAATAATAATATTCATGATCGTAAAGACAAGAACAACAACAATGATAATAACAATAATCCTAATACTAATAATAACAATAGCAAAAATAACAATATTGATAACAATAACAATGATAACAACAGCAACAACAACAATAATAATAACAGTATTAATAATAATAATAATGGCAATGATGATAGAAAAAAGATGATGATAATAGCAGCTATTAAAATAACGATAATGATTATAATGATAATGATGATGGTAATGATGATGATGATGATGATAATGATAATGCTGATGATAATGATGATAATGATGAGAATGAAGATGATGATGATAATGATAATAACGATAATGATTATGATCATAATGATGATAATGATAATAATGATGACGATGATGATGATGATGATAATGACGATGAAGATGATGACAACAATAATGATAAAAAAGTAATGATAAAGATAATAATAATAAAGACGACAATGATTATCATTATCATTACCATTGTTATCACAATCTTTCTCCCTTTTCTTCTTATTAGTATTATCATTATTATTGGTTTCTTCATTATCATCGATTTTCATCATTGTTATTTTCATTATTACTATCATTATAATTGCCATTGTTACTTCTATTACCATTATCATTATCATCAATATCATTATTATTATTATCAATATGATAATGATCATCACTATAATAACATTGATAATGATAATGATGATGATGATGATGATGATGATGATGATGATGATGATGATGATGATGATGATGATGATGATGATGATGATGATGATGATGATGATGATAATAATAATAATAATAATAATAATAATAATAATAATAATGATAATAAAAATAACAATAATAGTAATGATAATAATAATATTAACAATAATAGTAATAATAATAATGGTATTCATTATTATCACATTTTTTATTATCATAATTATTACTATTATTAATTTTAGTATTACAATCATTATTATCAATCTATCATTATCATAACAACAACAATAATGATGATAATGATGATGATGACGACAATGATGATAATACTAGCTATAACAACATTGAGAACGATAGTAACAACAACAATAACAATAATAAACATGGCAGTAATAATGGTATTACTAATCACAATGAGAAAGGTACATATAATAACACTTATAATAAGAACATGGATGGAATGGATGGAGGGAAGATAAAATGAATGGAGGATGAATGATGAAGGGAGGGAGGATGAAGGGATGGTTAGATGAAGGGAGGGTTTGACGGATGAATGGATGGGGATTGATGGATAAATAATAGATGGATAGATGAATGGATGGATGGATAAATGAATGGAGGGATGGATAAATAATGGATGGAGGAAAATGAATGGTGGAGGGATGAGGGACAAATAAGGGAGGGAGGGATAGTGATGGAGGGACGGATATGGAGGGATAATGAATGGAGGGATAGATGAATGCATAGATGAATGCATGGATGGATGAAGGGATAAATAATGGATGGATAGATAATGGATATGGATGGAGGGATAAATAAACAGATAGCAGATGAATAGATGAATAAATGAATAGATGAATGAAATAAGTGAATAGGTAATGAATAGATAGACGAATAAATAAGTAGATAGATGAATAGATAGACAGATGGATAGATAAATGAATGGATAGATGGATGGATGGATGGATGGATGGACGGATGGATGGACGGGTGCATGGATAAATGAATGGAGGGATAGATGAATGGATAGATGAATGGATGGATGGATGGATGGATGGATAAATGAATGGATAGATGGATGGATGGATAAATGAATGGATAGATGGACAGATAGATGGATGGACGGATGGATGGATAAATGAATGGATGGATAGATGAATGGATGGATGGGTAAATGAATGGATGGATGGATAAATGAATGGATGAATGGATGGATAAATGAATGGATGGACGGATGGATGGATGGATGGATGGGTAGATGAATGAATGGATGGATAGATCGATAGATAAATTAGATGGATGGACAGACAGATATGGATAATAGAGGTAGATCAACAGATATAAAGATAAATATATAAACTAGATATAGATAGATAGGTAGATAGATAGATAGAGATAGAGATAGAGATAGATAGATAGATAGATAGAGAGAGAGAGAGAGAGAGAGAGAGAGAGAGAGAGAGAGAGAGAGAGAGAGAGAGAGAGAGAGAAGAAAGAAGAAAGAAGAGAGAGACATAGAGAGAACCAAAGGCTGATACAACCAAATAAATAACAGCTGTTCTTAACACAAATCATCATAGATTTCGAATTAAACTGATATAAGGTGCGATCACCAAATTTCATTTATATGGAAGATCCAACTGAGTTTACTGTTTGACTTGTGTTTTAAGAATAAAAAGCAAGATGAAAATCGTATCAGGATCTATCTAGAAGGACGTACCTTGTATGACTATGCTGCTATGTGTTAGGTTCAAGTGATTCAATTTACCTTAGTTTCTTCAGATAGATATTTGGTATGATTTTGGTGAAAATAGATCTGTTTTGTTTATACCATGGGTAAAAATAGACGAACTAGAAAATCAGTATTACCTATTTCCTTTACTCATTTCATAATGCTAATTAACTTTAAGAGTCCCATTACTTTTTTACTTTAAGCCAATCTCCATAAGTAATATGATCCGTAAAATACACAGCTCATGCATATGCAAATCTCCTTTTCATAAAAGTTTTCTCCTTCGATTGGTCCTGTTTAGGGTCAGACACGCTGATTAGGCCGAGGAGTTAGGGCCGTGGGATTAGATTAGCCTTGAGCTTAGTTCTGGGAGGATGGGTTAGGTCTGCCTCGATTGGGGGTTTGAAAATTAGGTACTGATTAGGGATCCCTAGGCGTAGATTAGGCTCCCTCTAATGATTGGTATTTCGAGCGTGCGCCCTTCCTAAAAAAGAAGAAAGAAAAAGATAAGAAAAATTGGTTGTCTAAAAAAAAAGGAAGGAAAAAAATGGTTCCTGGGGGTAAACTGACTTTGGGAGACAATCTAAGTTGGCAAAAATTAGGGTTCATTTCTTGCAATCTACTATGTAAAAAAAAAAAAAAAAAAAAAAAAAAAAAAAAAAAAAAAAAAAAAAAAAAAATTGGAGTCGGATTCAACTAGGTCACCTTAAGGTCAGGTCAGGTCAGAAATCAAACAAGTAAGGTCATGGTTAGACGAATTAGAGATGAAATTAGATTAGTATTCAGGCTAGTCAGCTTCATTTACTTCAATACTCATTTTGATTGCGAGTTAAAATAGAGGTTATACCAAAAACTAAAGAAAAATGGTTTTGTTAGAAAGATTTGAAAATAACGACACCAGTAATGGGTCAACATTGGTGCATGGCTCGTAGTAGTTAGCAGATTGTTCAAAATATGTTCACATATTTTTGACATATGCTCAAATATATTCAGAAAATGGTTAAATATGTTCAATATTTCAAAATGTGTTCAGATATGTTTAATGTATGTTCAAATGTTTAAAATATATACAAAATAATTTCGAAATAAGTTCGGAATGTTCAGTTCAAAAAAAGATAAAAATGTTAAAATATTTCCAAAGTATCACCCTAAATATGTTCAAATAAGATCAAAATATGTTCCAAATTTATTCAAGATCAAAATATGATCAAAATGTTCAAAATGTTTCTTGTTCTTCACTTTCCGTCTTCCTTCTTCAGAATTTTCCTTTTCTTTGCTTTTTTCTTTTTCATGTTCTAGTTCTTTTCCTTCCCTTCTATCTTCCTCCTTCTTGCTCTTGTTCATTATCATATTCCTATTCATGTTCTTCTTCCCCCCCTCCTTCTCTTCCTCCTACTTCTTCTATGTCTGTTCTTCCCCCCTTCTCATTTTTTCCTTTTCATCTCATTACTCTCTTCTTCTTTTTTTCCTCCAATGCTATTTACTTTTTCTTCTTCTCTTTCTGCATTTCATCTTTTTCCCCCAAATCTTATCTGCCTTTCCTCTCCTCCTCCCTTTCCTTTTCCCCCCAATGTTTATCTGCCTTTTCCCATCCTCCTTCTTTCTATTTCCCCCAATCTTATCTACCTTTCCTTATCTCCTCCCTTTTATCTATCTTTTCTCCAATGTTATATGCTTCGAGGAGAGAGGAAAACCACGAGACGCTATTTTTATCCTCACCAACATTACATTAAAACGGAAGTGCTTTCTCCTCGTGTAATCTGAATGTTGCAAAAATGATGATGTCCCGAAATTCTTTTCTTGTTGCTTATTAAGAAGAGGGAGGGAAGGGAGGGAGAGAGAGAGATGGGGGGGGGGAAGAGGAGGAGAGAGGGAGAGGGAGAAGGAGAGGGAGAGGAGAGGGAGAGGGAGAGGGAGAGGGAGAGCGAGAGAGAGAGCGAGAGAGAGAGAGAGAGAGAGAGAGCGAGAGAGAGAGAGAGAGAGGAAGAGAGAGAGAGAGAGAAGAGAGAGAGAGAGAGAGAGAGAGAGAGAGAGAGAGAGAGAGAGAGAATGACAGAGAGAGAAGAGATAGAGAGAGAGGAAAGAGAGAGAGAGAGAGAGGGAGAGAGAGAGAGAGAAAGGCAGAGACAGAGGCCGAGACCGAGAGAGGGGGGGGGGAGAGGGAGAGAGAAGGAGAGAGGGGGGGGAGAAAGAGAGAGAAAAAGAAAGAGAAAGAGAGAAAGAAAGAGAGAGAGAGAGAGAGAGAGAGAGAGAGAGAGAGAGAGAGAGAGAGAGAGAGAGAGAGAGAGAGAGAGAGAGAGAGAGAGAGAGAGAGAGAGAGAGAGAGAGAGAGAGAGAGAGAGAGAGAGAGAGAGAGAGAGAGAGAGAGAGAGAGAGAGAGAGAGAGAAAGAGAAAGAGAAAGAGAGGGAGAGGGAGGGGGGATAAACATAAATTCCACTGCATTTTTCCTCCGGGACATCCATTCAGCTGTTGTTTATAATACAGGTGGAATACTAAATGTTCGTTAGTATTCTTTGGTATATCGTGGGCAGAGTTTGGAATATATTGCGGGGAGGGGGGGGGATTAATGGAATTTGTATGAGGGATATACTATGCATACATATACGCTCACACACGTACACATACACATCTAAACACAAACAAGTAGACACACAAGCATAAACACACATACACAAACTAACACATATCCACACATGTTTACGTTTGTATCTGTGTGTGTTCATATACGTGTATATATATGGGTGTACAGTCTGTATGTCTGTATGTATGTATGTATGTATGTACACTTAGACTGCACACTGTCAAACGCTCTGCCCACGCCCCTTGTTCTAGAAACTTCCGCCTCCACCCTACGCTGAGCATCGGTTCTCTCTCTTTTCTTTTTCCTTTCTCTATTTATTCTCTCTCCTCCACTTCCCTTCTTCGTCTTTCTAACTAGTCTTTCTTGTTTCGTAACTAAATTCTTGACAGGTTGTTGATTCATGGCAGGTTGACAGGTTGTTGATGATTCCTAACAGGTTGCTGGTGATTCCTGATAGGTTGACAGGCTGTTGATGATCTGACAGGTTGACAGATTATTGATATTCTGACAGGTTGACAGGTTGTCGATTCCTGACAGGAGACAGGGTAATGATTGCAATTATCTGGTAATTAAGAAGCTGACGATGAACGTGACTCGATAGTAAAGAGATTGCCCAAAATGATTGAAAAAGTTGGTGTAATTCCGAAATGTTACATTCATCCGATCCTCATCATTTCCTCAAGACTATTATCAGTCTATGTGAAAAAAAAGGTCTCGGTAACTTTCTGGTTCCTTCCATCCGTCTCCTTTATCTTCCTGTCCTTCATTCTCCTTTCTTTCATCTTTTTTCTTCTCTTTCTCTCTCCTATTCTTCTTACCTCCTCTACATTCAGCCTCTTTTAACATTTCATTTTGACTTGATTATTCGTTAAAGTTAAATTCGTGAATATAAACGACGGAATTGCATATTTATATCGAATCAGTAACTCGACCTTTGACTTTGTTGCATGTTATTGCATAGTGCTCTAGTTGTTTATTTTGCATCAACGTTTATTTGCTATTCCTATCCTTTGCGTATACTTTCTTTATAATCTATTTGTTCTTTTTTCACTAATTCAGATTGTGTTTGCGATTTTTGAAGTAACTGAGTGATAAGGTTATAGTGGTAGGTATGTACAAGTGTTGTATATCACAATAATAATCTTACTTTCATAATGATAATGAGATGAGAATGAAAGTAGGGAAGTCATATAAATAAGTAATTAATAGAGAGAGAGAGCGAGCGAGCTAGAGAGAGAGAGAGCGAGCGAGCTAGAGAGAGAGAGAGAGAGAAAGAGAAAGGAAAGAGAAAGAGAAAGATATATATATATATAAATATAAATATATATATATATATATATATATATATATATATATATATATATATATATATATAGAGAGAGAGAGAGAGGGAAGAGAGAGAGAGAGAGAGAGAGAGAGAGAGAAGGAGTATTGAAAAGTTTAACTTCATGGTAGCTTTGACAACTTATAAGATATTGTGAACTCCTCACATACTCATGTATTGGACACTATCATCCTTGCTATAAAACTATTTTACTATATTTCTGGTAAAAAAACAACATACCCAGTGTTTTACGCCGTTATTCTTGGGGATCCAAAGGTTCAGTTATCATTATTTCGTAATTGGCAGGTGGATGATTACAATCAAATAGCAGATACCATGAAATCACAGGAAGAAAGTTTATTATGACACAACCCCCCTTCCACTTCCCACTCCCATGGGCGTATATCCCTGTCCAAAAGGTG
>NC_091586.1:21028470-21033470 GCF_042767895.1 Penaeus vannamei
TTTATCCCGGTGCGTTTTCCAAATGTACCCTCCTTTCCAAAGCACGTATGTAATTTCAGAGAACATATGTTAATGTAACTTTGTAAGCATTCTATTAGGGCAGTGGTGGAAATGAATCTAAATGTGTAGATGTTGCCGATGCCAACATTATTTCTCAGAGACCCTGAGCGTAAAAAAAAGTGTAACCCCTGTAACGTTACGTTCGACCCTACAAATTATTTTTCCTAATTCTATTCCCATTAAATTCATTTTTTAATAAAATTTTTTAGGGGTTTCCCCGGGAGAGAGAGAGAGAAGGGAGGAGGGGAGAAGAGAGAGAGAGGAAAAGGAGAGAGTGAAAAAAGAGAGAGTGAAAGAGAGAGGGGAAGAGAGGAAGAGAGAGGGGGAAGAGAGAGGGTGAAGCGAGAGAGGGTGAAGCGGGGAGAGAGAGAGAGAGAGAGAGAGAGAGAGAGAGAGAGAGAGGGGCGAAAGAGAGAGAGAGAGGGCGAAGAGAGAGAGAGAGAGGGCGAAGAGAGAGAGAGGGGAAAGAGAGAGGGGAAAAGGGGGAAAGAGAGGGCGAAAGAGATGGCGAAAGAGAGAGAGAGAAAAAAAGAGAGAGAGAGAGAGAGAGAGAGAGAGAGAGAGAGAGAGAGAGAGAGAGAGAGAGAGAGGGGGAAAAAAAGAGAGAGAGGGCGAAAGAGAGAGAGAGAGGGCGAAGAGAGAAAAGAAAAGAAAAGAGAGAGAGGAGAGAGAGAGAGAGAGAGAGAGAGAGAGAGAGAGAGAGAGAGAGAGAGAGAGAGAGAGAGAGTTTTAACTAAATATTTCATAGGCTTTCCGGAAACTCCACTTATTAATATGAAAATGTATATTCGACTGTCGTAAAGTAAGCAGAGTTACCAAGGGAGAGTCCTATGCAGTGACACTTGTAGAGACCTTGTTTATTCATTGTTTTTCATTTCTTATTCCTTTCCTTATATCAAAAGGTGTTTTTGGAAGCGAATAGTTTTACAAAACAACTGCCGAAATGTGACTGAAATGTAATGGGCGTGGCTTTTATGGTTTTATATTTATAACATTGTAAAGTTATTAATTTTCATTCATGCATTTTTCACGTTTGTCACTGCTCGGACTCTATGAAATTCATTAATGATATCTATTATTTTTGTCATAAATGGACTTTGCTTCTATGTTTTATATCAACACTTCTTGCCTTTTATTCTAGTATATGTATATTAATTTTCGTTTCGTCTGATAAAAGGGTGAAAATCCGTGTGCACAAAAAAAACACGTAAACACACACACACAAAAACCCCGGGGAACACAAAATAAAACACACATGCACACACACACGCACACACACACACACACACACACACACACACACACACACACACACACACACACACACACACACACACACACACACACACACACACACACACACACACCAAAACACACACACACGAAACACGTAAATATACAAACACGTAAACACACACACACACACACCCACACGCGCGCGCACACGAGCTACCAAAGTATTCTAGTAATATTCCATTGATAACGAATAAAAATAAATTTATTAAAAAAAGGTGGCTCTGTCAATTCAACCAATGAGTAATATGTGATCACACTTTTTTTTAAAGGGGGTGGAATAAAATTAAAATATCCATTCTGAATGTTATTTCCCCGGTCATTTTGCAGTGTCATGTGAATAATTTTTTAGTCATGAATAGTCACTGGTGTGTTTTTATTGGTTTTAGTTCCTCTAGACTCATTGCAAAGACATGATTGAATTTACCTGTTTAGGATAGGTCATTCAAATAAAGAGAGAGAGAGAGAGAGAGAGAGAGAGAGAGAGAGAGAGAGAGAGAGAGAGAGAGAGAGAGAGAGAGAGAGAGAGAGAGAGAGAGAGGGGGCAGGCCTATATGGACTCATCTCCCCCATCATCTTTTTCTTCTCCGTCAAAAAAAAGGGGAAAAAAGATCTCTGAAAATAAAATCGTCCTTCTGGAATGTCAATCGCAACTTTACGAAATCTAATCAAATTTTCGGTGATCGAATGCATAGTTTAATAAAACAAGTATCGTCGTAGCAGGTAACTAATTATGAACATTAACATTCCCCCGATTAATAAGGCAAGTCTGCCATTATCTTGTTTTTTGGGAAAGGGGGGGGGAGGGGGGGGAGGGGGAGGTTCCCTTGTGTTGAATATTAGAGTTGTTTTATGAGCCCGCACCCCACACACATGCATAATATATACATACATACACAGACACAGACACGTCGGTCACTCAGACAAGCCGGAAGAGAGAGCACCGAAATATATACTAATAATAAAACGACAAATGTTCAAATTTTATTATCCCCAAGCAAAATCCTTTTTAAAAACGAAAGGGCCCTTTGGGTTGAAAATTTGACCCGAGTCTATTTTTTTTTTTCCCAATACCCAGGTAATCGCAAATAAAATAGATTCATGAATAAATAAATCAACCTCCGCGGGCCCTGGATCAGGGGTTGCTTCGGGCCCCCGGGATTCTTTCGAACCATGCTGATGCTGGGTATTATTTCGTTATTTTGACACACAAACACACACACACACACACACACACACACACACACACACACACACACACACACACACACAACAAAATACATACATATATATATATATATATATATATATATATATATATATATATATATATAACACACACACACACACACACAACAACACATATATATATATATATATATATATATATATATATATATATATATATATATATATATATTGCGGCACCGTGTGTATGTGGGTATAGGTAGGTATTTGATGAAATATGAATGTGACTCTAGTGATCTCCCCAAGATGGTCCTTTTTTACATCCCTTGTCTCATTGACACTCTATCCTCTGTTCTTTTCTTCATGTCGGGATATCGAACTTCCTTTAATTCACTGAGCATGGCCAGTCTCTTTCTTCCTCTACGTCTTTCACCCGCTATTCTTCCTCCAATAACCCCTTTCCCCTTAAAGTCCTTTTGGATTTAAAAAACCTTTCCATCAATTTTTCTTTTTTCCAAACACTGACAGCCCTCTTCATTGGGCCTCCTCTCGGGCTAGCTTATTTTCTCCATCTTTCTCCAAACTCCCTTCAGAATCCTCTTTCTCTTAATTTCGTCCCTTTTGTCCATTTTCTAATCCTAAAAAAAAGCACACTCCAGACCGCTGCTCTACTTTTCCCGCACTCTTCCCTTTCCTGTTAACATTTTTTCTTTCTTCTACTAAAAGCTGTCTTTGCCATTGCATTTTTTTCCATTCCCAGTATCATTATCTATGCCCCCCCCCAAAAAAAAATTTTCTATTCTTTTACCTTTAAAAAGTGATATTCAAAACCCCCTCCTTGTTTAGATATCCTCCTTTTTTTTTTTCACTGTTATTAATCTAATATTTCTATAATACCTCATTTACTTTCATTATGATCTGTAATCCGTTCTCAGTATCAGCACCCATCCCTTGCCCTTCATTTTTTAAAAATTCTCCTCCAACATCCACTCCTTTAATGTTATGTAATCCTTTCCATCATCCTCTCAGACTGAAAATATAGGGGGGGCAGTGTACAGTCTTGTCGAACCCCTCTTCATATTGTACATCAAAGTTTTTCATCCATAACGTTGACCCTGCCTCTTATCATATTGATTTCACAAATCAACTCCTACCATGGCAGGCCATTCCAAGGTCTTTCAAGATATCCAGCATTTTGGGCCCCAAACCCCCTTAAAAAGGTTTCATAGAGTTCCTTCTCATGGTCTAATACCTTTTCACAGATCATATGCAGCCGATTGCACCTCTAGTACCACAGCCTCTTTAAAACCAACTGTTGTTTTGCTGATGTAGTTTCTAGTCTTCCTTCTTCCCTTTTTATTTTTACCCTTAGTAAAATTTTGACGCATGCATAATTAGGAAAATGATTTTTTCCACTTGCGTTGTTTCCCTTCTTTGGAAAAGGTATTATAACTGCCTTTCTTAATTCTCATGGCCGACGCGTTCATAAGCTCTGCATATATCAGTTAGCTCTGATTTTCCCTTTTCTCCCCAGGTTCTTTCAAAACTTCTGATATACCATTCACTCCCACAATTTTTCCATTCTCTAAATCCTTTATTGTTCCTTAATTTCGCTATCTAATAGTTCCTTCTTTAGAGTCGTAATCTACCTCGGTTTCACTCTCTATTTCAAAATTCTGCTTCAAAGGTTTCCTTACTTTCTATAATCCTTCAATGCATTTTTCCCGTGACCCTTTCGATATTTTGTCCCCAAAAGGTTGCCTTTTTCATCCAATAGTATTTAAAGGGCATATGTAAATAATTATCGTGCATTGTTTTTCTTTGAATATTGTTCAATAAGGCATGTTAGCCTATTCATATTTTTTTTCAAAAAAACCCTCGGATCCCCAGAAATCCATACCGCCCTTAGAAACGAAGATAAAAAACTCGGCGGTCTTCGGCAACCCGGTTGTGACGTCTTTCCCCAGGACCAGGGAGAATCTTGTTGAATGGGATACACCAGTCACCCCGAGTCAAGGATATCACGGAATTGTGCCAGTTTAGGCTATCAAAGTTTGTAACAAAGGATCCCGCGGTGTTGTTGCAATTCATTGTTCCCATTCATGTCACCAGCTATTTGAAGGGCCCAAAAAGCCCGACAGAGCAAAAATGGACACGTTTTGTGCATGCCAAGGGGAAAACCAGCCTGTGCCAACCAGCGTACACCTGAAACACTTCGAGCCCGATTGCTTTGCGAACAGAATGGTTTACGACATGGGGATTTGCAAACCGGTAGGCCACTTCAATTTTTATTTTTCATGATCACCGAAGGGAAAACAAACTCTGAAAGAGCGCTTTTGCTTGGCGGTATAACAAACATTAAATTGGGGGGTACGACACAGTGTGCCGAGTGTTTCAAGTGTGATTTTACAACACAGAGGTAGGGTAGGTACGCCCCAAAAGCACAACATAAATAAAAA
>NC_091586.1:21044827-21049827 GCF_042767895.1 Penaeus vannamei
TGAGGTGCTGTCACACTAGCACTTTTTCCGTCAATTTTTTGAAATTCTATTTTATATAAATACAAACATTCTCGAATATAGCTCCTGATTTGACTATGCTTAGCTGAAAAAGTTGACGGAAAGGTTTTCAGACGGAAACGATCATTATCGTCTGACTAGGAAATCGACAGTTCGCTCAAAAATGGACAAAATTTCAGAAAATTGTAAAAAAAAATTGACGGAAAAGGTGCTAGTGTGACAGCACCTTTACGCTCCTTCCTGCCTTGTGGAAGTTTGTTTGTTTTCCGTGGCGGTGGTTGGGGGATTTTGCTGCGTTCGGAACTCCTGGTCTTGCTCGTTCAGGCGAGTCGTCAGGACCAGCAGGACGAGGCCGCGTTCGGAACCTCCAGGGCCTTCGCTGCCCAGAATGAAACCAGCTTGAAAGTAAACATTCACTATTTTATCATATTGTCTTTTATTTTACACGCTGCATAGATTTTGCAACTCCTTTGGTGCATATTTAATTTATCTACAACTGAAAAACACGAAAATATAATTTAATAACATCAAGTGATATAAGAATTATCTATTAATATCTCACAGTTGCCTTCAAAAGTTGTTTGCATACAAGTGCCTTTTGTGACGTCATCTTGTCCACCTCGCGCTCCTTCGCAACTGGACGAGCAGGATATTGATGGGTAATTTTATTGCCCTTTCTTGATGTAATTAAAGGATATATACGTGTTTCCCAGTTGCAGGGAAGTTAATTATGCACCAAATGAGCTACAGAACCTATGCAGCCTGTAAAATAATGCTTCGTACGGAACTGCTCGTCCTGCTCGTCCAGACCAGTTGGATGAGATGTTTTGATCGTTCGGAACCTCCACTATCTCGTCCCGAACAAGTTGTCCACCTCGTCCATCTCGCCCTCTTGCGAATCTGGGCGAGCAGAACGAGATGACGTCACAATAGCTTTTGTATGTAAACATTGACAGTTGCAGGTAACTACCAGATATTGATGGGTAATTTTATGGCCCTTTATTGGTGTTATCAAAGGATATTTACGTGTTTCTCAGTTGCAGGTAAGTTAAATATACAACATATGAGCTACAGAACCCATGCAGCTTGTAAAATAAAGACACCGGTATGACAAAATAGTGAATATTTACTTCCGAGCTGGCTGCATTCCGGGCAGCGAGGTTCACTTCCGACATAAACTTGTCTGGATTCCCGAACGCAGCTTAAGACCGCACGGGCTTTATCGAGCGTCTCACGGCAAGGCGAATACTTTCCCTTCCTTTCCTAGCTCGCCATGTCCTGATTTGGATATAGAAGAGCGACGCATCACCTCGAGGAAATGAAGCCCCAGCGCCGCCCCGTTCCCTCCGGCGCAGCTCGCCTCCGGAAGCCCAGAGAGGCGCGGATCCTGTGTGCTTCCGGGGACGGCGGCGGAACGCGCGGCTGCTGCGGCTTCGTTGGGCTGTGTGCATGTTCGTTTCTGCAATGTAATGCCACACAATATATATATGTATATTTATATGTATGTATGTATGTATGTGTGTGTGTGTGTGTGTGTGTGTGTGTGTGTGTGTGTGTGTGTGTGTGTGTGTGTGTGTGTGTACACACGTATGTACATATACATATATACATATTTATATACATATATACGTATATATAAATACATATGTATATATACATATATCTACCTATCATCTATTTATATATATATATATATGTATGTATGTATGTATATACACGTATATACATATACATATATACATACATACATATATATATATACATATATATACAAATACATATGTGTATAAATATATACATATATCTATCATATATATATATATATATATATATATATATATATATATATATATATATATATATACATACACGTGTGTGTGTGTGTGCATATGTGCCTGCGTATGTGTGAGTATGTGTTTGTAAGTATACATGTATTTATGTATTCATATATAAACGTATTCTCTCATTATAAAAAAATATGTATACTTTGATGAAGTTAATCTGCTTGCACCACACAATATAACTTTCCTCTAATTAGGAAAGGCATTAAAAGCTTAACTATTCCATCACTTTTTTTCGGCGAATCTGAACCACGTGATGAAATAACCTCCATGTAAGGGTTATAACACGTCCGCGATTTGCATATTTGATCGTATGACAGACGTGGTAATCTGTGAGTGGTAATCGGCTCATCTCGGGCAAAATGGGGGTCGTTTGGTCGTTAAAAGGTTGTGGATTTGTCGTTTAACGTCACCCGGTTGATTGGTCGTTTTGGTTTCCGGTCATTGATCTCGCTCTTATTGTTTTCTTCTGATTGTTTGGGTCTGTGTGTCTGTTTGTCTTTATCCAGGTCTTTCTCTTTCTTTTTCTTTCTTTCTTTCTTTCTTTCTCTCTTTCTCTTTCTCTTTCTCTCTCTCTCTCTCTCTCTCTCTCTCTCTCTCTCTCTCTCTCTCTCTCTTTCGTTCTCTCTCTTTCTCTCTCATATATATGTGTGTGAAAGATGGAATAACGCACTAACGCATATATATGATGAATACATAGCCTTTCCGATCGAGATTCCATCCCTCGCCGCCATCTGCAAGACGGCCACTCTGCCACTCGTACAAGACCCACTAAAAGGAGAGTGCAACTAGGAGCTCACTAGCGTCCATAGACATTACCTATCTACTCATTCATGGATGAGGATAGCGAAGTTTTACACACTCCGAGTGGCAGAGTGGCCGTCTTGCAGATACCTGCCTGAAGCGGCGGCGAGGGATCGAATCTCGATCGGAGAGGTTATGTATTCAGTCGTGTGTGTGTGTGTGTGTGTGTGTGTGTGTGTGTGTGTGTGTGTGTGTGTGTGTGTGTGTGTGTGTGTGTGTGTGTGTGGATGTGTGTGTGTGTGTGTGTGTGTGTGTGTGTGCATGTTTATGTATTTATCTGTGTCAATTTATTCATCTATCCGTCTCTATCCGTCACTCGTTCTGTATATCTCCCCATCTGCATTTGCCCCTTTCTTCTTTCCTATCTCATTTTCCCCACATGCCCCTTCCCTCCCTCCTTCCCCTCCTCCATCTCCCCTCCCTCCTTCCCCTCCTTCAGCTCCCCTCCCTCCTTCCCCTCCTACAGCTCCCCTTCCTCCTTCCCCTCCTCCAGCTCCCCTCCCTCCTTCCCCTCCTCCAGCTCCCCTCCCTCCTTCCCCTCCTCCAGCTCCCCTCCCTCCTTCCCCTCCTCCAGCTCCCCTCCCTCCTTCCCCTCCTCCAGCTCCCCTCCCTCCTTCCCCTCCCTCCTTCCCCTCCTCCAGCTCCCCTCCCTCCTTCCCCTGCTCCAGCTCCCCTCCCTCCTTCCCCTCCTCCAGCTCCCCTCCCTCCTTCCCCTGCTCCAGCTCCCCTCACTCCTTCCCCTCCTCCAGCTCCCCTCCCTCCTTCCCCTCCTCCAGCTCCCCTCCCTCCTTCCCCTCCTCCACCTCCCCCCCCCCTCCCCGAAATGTCAACAAAACCTCCCTCACCAATTAAAAACAATGAACAAAATTTTTAGGCGGACCAAAAAATAGTTTCAGAAAAGCTGCGAGCCAAATGAATGCAGCAAAGGCGAAACTTTTGTTATTGTCGACCAAACGTTACCTGTCAGTTTATATCTTTCTCAAAAAAAAAAAAAAAAAAAAAAAAAAAACGGCAGAATTTGTGTATACAGATAGATAGATAGATGCTGTATGTGGACAGATTGATAAATATAGATAAATGAATACAGGGACAGATGGATTGATAGATACATAGATAAATAAATGGATGTATAGATAGATAAATAGATGGATATATAGATAGATAAATAAATGGATATATAGATATATGGATGTATAGATAGATAAATTGATGGATATATAGATAGATAAATAGATGGATATATAGATAGTTAAATAGATGGATATATAGATAGTTAAATAGATGGATATATAGATAGTTAAATAGATGGATATATAGATAGATGGATGTATAGAGAGATAAATAGATGGGTATATAGATAGTTAAATAAATGGATATATAGATAGTTAATTATATGGATATATAGATAAATAGATGGATATATAGAGAGGTAAATAGATAGATATATAGGTAGTTGAATAGATGGATATATAGATAGATGGATGTATAGAGATAAATAGATGGATATATAGATGGTTAAATAGATGGATACATAGATAAATAGATGGATATATAGAGAGATAAATAGATGGTTATATAGACAGATAAAATAGATGTATAGACAGATAGATGGATATATTGAAAGGTAAATATATGAATATATGAACACAGGCACAAACACAGTAATGAAAACTATGAAAATTGAAAATATGAATATATAATGAGATAAATAGATGGATGTATAGATAGATGATATACAGGTAGATATGCATAATTATAGATAAGTAAATATAGTTATATAGATAGATATGTGTAGATAAACATTTATAGACGTGTGTGTGTGTGTTTGTGTTGCACTTTCCTGTTGGGCCAATTTTGTAAACAGACACAAATCAAAAGTTCTCCCATTTATATTCCTCTCTTCTTCCTCCTCCTCATTCTTGTCTTTATTTTTGTTCTTTCTTCTTCCTCTTACTTGTCTCCAAGTATTTTCTTCATTGCTCGTCCTATGCTTATTATCTTATCTCCACTTCTGATTCCACCACCTCCTCCTCATTCTTGTTCCTCTTGTTATTCTTCTTCTTATTCTTTTCTTCCCCACATCCTATTCCTCCTTCTCCTTATTGTCTTCTTCTTCTTCTGTTTTTATTCCAAGGAACACTCCCTCAGGAAACGAACACGTGACCCAAGTTGACCTTATCTGCGGGTCCTCTTCCACAATTTCCGGGAATCGATTGACCTTATATAACCTGCCGTGACACAAGAAAAAACTTCTCCTGTGGTCTCTCTCTCTCTCTCTCTCTCTCTCTCTCTCTCTCTCTCTCTCTCTCTCTCTCTCTCTCTCTCTCTCTCTCTCTC
>NC_091586.1:21054827-21059827 GCF_042767895.1 Penaeus vannamei
TGAAGATGCTACAATGATGATGATAGTGATGATGTTACAAACAATGATGATAGTGATGATGCTACAAACAATGATGGTAATAGTGATGATGTTACAAACAATGATGATGATAGTGATGATGCCACAAACAATGATGATAACAGTGATGATGCTACAAACAATGATGATGATAGAAATGATGCTACAAACCATGATGATGATAGTGATGATGCTACAAACAATGATGATGATAGTGATGATGCTACAAACAATGATGATGATAGAAATGATGCTACAAACCATGATGATGATAGTGATGATGCTACAAACAATGATAATAGTGATGATGCTACAAACCATGATGATGATAGTGATGATGCTACAAACAATGATGATAATAATAATGATGCTACAAACAATGATGATAATAGTGATGATGCTACAAACAATGATGATAATAGTGATGATGCTACAAACAGTGATGATGCTACAAACAATGATGATGATAGTGATGATGCTACAATGATGATAATAGTGATGATGCCACAAACAATGATGATGATAGTGATGATGCTACAAACAATGATGATGATAGCGATGATGCTACAATGATGATAACAGGGATGATGCTACAAACAATGATGATAATAGTGATAATGCTACAAACAATGATGATAATAATAGTGATGATGCTACAAACAATGATGATAATAATAGTGATGATGCTACAAACGATGATGATAACAGTGATGATGCTACAATGATGATGATAGTGATGATCCTACAATGATGAGAATAGTGATGATGCTACAAACAATGATGATAATAGTGATGATGCTACAATGATGAGAATAGTGATGATGCTACAAACAATGATGATAATAGTGATGATGCTACAAACAATGATGATAATAGTAATGATAAACAGATGATAATGATGATAACACTATGGACAATAACACTATGAGTTGTGTCTTAGTCCAATTTAGATGCCATTTTGGTGGTGATTCGGATTCAGGAATTTTTAATGTAGTTCTTTAAGTGTGAATATTTTTATTGCATCAGTCACCCCGTTGCCTTGGCGGAGGTATGCGCCCTCTAAGTGTTTGTAGTTATTGCTATCATTATCATTAATACTGTTATTATTATTATTGTTATTTGTTGTTGTTTTTGTTATTACCATTATTATTGTTGTTGCTCATATTGATATTATTAGTATTGTTTTTATTACTATTGTTATTGTTAATGTAGTTATTATTGTTATTATTAATATTATTATTATTATTATTATTATTATTATTATTATTATTATTATTATTATTATTATTATTATTATTATTATTGTTATTGTTATTGTTATTACTGATATTATTATTATTTTTTTTATTACGATTAATTTTACTGATATTGATATGATTATTATTGTTATTAAATTATCATCATTATCAATGATATTATTTCATGATTATTATTAGTGTTATTAGTATTATCATCATCATTATTAATATTACCATTGTCATTGTTTTGTATGTTTTCATTGTAATCATTATAATTATTACTATTATTATGGTTATTCTTATTCATTAGTATTATTATCATCATTATTATTTGTATTGTCTTTATCATTATTATTGTAAGTAGTATTACTTATATTATTATCATTACTTTTGCTATCATTATTTTCGACATTATTACTATTATCATTATTATTGTTACTATTAACAGTAATATTGTTATCTTTGACATCTTTGTTGGCATTATTATTATCACAATCATTATCATTATTGCCATTATCATCGTCATCATTATCAATCTTACGACATGACTGGCAAAGCTGCAAGATTTTATATATATATATATATATATATATATATATATATATATATATATATATATATATACATATATATACATATATATATACATATATATACATATATTAACATATATATATACATATATACATATATATACATATATATATATATGTATATATATATACATATATATACATATATATACATATATATACATATATATATATATATATATATATATATATATATATATATATATATACATATATATATATGAGTGAGAAATATATGCAGATGCACAGACGGACAACCTCAATATAAATGGTCGGTGCAGGTTAGGGCGTCCAAGTGTGCAGACGTGGAATACAGATAATCACGTTGGATTTATTTGAAGAGTGAGAAGAGGAAGGTGGGGGTGGAGGGGTGTGTGGAGGGGGGAGGGGAAGGAGAGGAGGGGAGAGGAGGGAAGAGGGGGTGGAAGGGTGGGGGATTTGAGAAGAGGGGGAGAGAGGGGAAGGAAAAGAGGGTGGAAGGGTGGGGGGTTTGGGAAGAGGGGAGGGGCAGGAGGGGAAGAGAAGAAGGGATGGGAAGGGAGAGGAGGATAGGGGAGGAGGGGGGGATAGAGAGGGTGTGGAAGGGTGGGGGAGGAGGGGGAGAGGAGGGGAGAGGGTGTGGAAGGGTGGGGGAGGAGGGGGTGGGGGGTGGAGGGGAAGGAGAGGAGGGATGAGGGGTGGAAGGGTGGGGAAGGAGGGAGGAAGTGAGGGCGAGCGGAAGAGAGGAAGGGATGGATAGGGAAATGAAGGAAGTGGGGAAGAGAGGAAGAGAAGAAGGGGTGGGAAGGGAGAGGAGGATAGGGGAGGGGGAAGGGATAGAGAGGAAGGGAGGGGAGGTAGAAGAGGGAAGAAAGGGAGGGAGGATAAGAGAGAGGGAGGAGAAAGAAAAAGAGAGGAGGGAGGAGAAAGAAAAAGAGAGGAGGGAGAGGAAAGAGAAGAAAAGAGAGATGAGAAAGGGAAGGAAAAGCAACGGAGAGAGAGGAGGGAGGGAAGGGAGAGAGAGAGAGAGGGAGAAGGAGAGGAAAGGAGAGGGAGGGGGAGGTGGGGGGGGGGGAGGGGGGAGGAATGAGAAGTGTTCAAACGTTGTATGGAAAATATTCGCCCTCAGAATATAGGAAGGTGAGTGGCCGAGGCAGTTTGTGAGTAATAGATATGTAAATTTGTTGTTATCGTGTTTACCTTCATGCGTGTGTTTGTGTGTGTGTTTTGCCTTTCCCTTCCTCCCCCCCCCTCCTGCCCTCCCTCCCTCTCTTTCCCACCCTCCCTTTCCCTCCCTCCCCTCCCTGCCAACCCCTACCCTCCCTGCCTCCCCCTCCCATACCCCCTTGAACCCCCCCTCCTTGATTCCCCCTTTACCCCCCCTTCCCGTCCGCCTCTCCCCCCATCCTACCCTCAAAGACCAACTTCCTGGGTTTTAGCTTCTAACCATTGCATAAGTTGCCCATTTGTTGCATCTAATGGGACAACTACAGGTATTTCCCTTAATGGCAGTTTCCCACTCGTTTCTAAGGTTCGTAAGGGGGTCTGCTGCTTGTTCCTGCTTCTGCTTGTTCCTGCTTCTTTGTTTTGTTCCTACTTTTTGGCTTTTTTCTTTATTTTTTTTTTGTTGTTTGTATACGTTTTCTTGTTTTTTTCTTTGTTTTTTTTAAATACTTTTTCGCTTTTTCTTTATTTTTTTCTTGTCTTTTCATTTTTTCTTCTCTTTTTCTTACCTTTACACATTTTCCCCTTTTTTTAATTCCTTTTTTTCTCTTGTTTACATTACCCCTCCCCTTTTTTCTTTCATTTTTTTTCTCTCTCTTATACATTCCTCCTCTTTTTCTTTTTTATTTTTTCCCTCTTCCTTCTTTTTCTCCCTTTCTACGGTTGCGTTGAGCTGCAATAGCGTGTGAGTTGCAAAAAAGAGAGCGTTTGGGTTTCAATGAGAAGCTATGTCTTTTTTGTCCTATTTGCGAGAGAGAGAGAGAGAGAGAGAGAGAGATAGATAGAGAGTGAGAATGGGAGAGAGAGAGAGAGAGGGAGAGAGAGAGAGAGCGAGAGAAAGAGAGAGAGCGAGAGAGAGAGAGCGAGAGAAAGAGAGAGAGCGAGAGAAAGAGAGAGAGCGAGAGAGAGAGAGATAGGGAGAGAGAGTGAGAGTGAGAGAGAGAGAGAGTGACTGAGAGAGTGAGTGAGTGAGTGAGTGAGAGAGCGAG
This sequence comes from Penaeus vannamei, assembly GCF_042767895.1. Taxonomy (NCBI): domain Eukaryota; kingdom Metazoa; phylum Arthropoda; class Malacostraca; order Decapoda; family Penaeidae; genus Penaeus; species Penaeus vannamei. The sequence goes on from NC_091586.1 coordinate 21,058,869, forward strand.
AGAAAGAGCGAGAGAGAGAGAGAGAGAGAGAGAGAGAGGGAGGGAGGGAGAGAGGGAGGGAGGGAGGGAGGGAGAGGGAGAGGGAGAGGGAGAGGGAGAGGGAGAGGGAGAGGGAGAGGGAGAGGGAGAGGGAGAGGGAGAGGGAGAGGGAGAGGGAGAGAGAGAGAGAGAGAGAGAGAGAGAGAGAGAGAGAGAGAGAGAGAGAGAGAGAGAGAGATACAGACATGTAGATGTATAGTGATGTATAGATATAAATATATATTGATGTATAGATAAATTGATAGATAGATATATAGACATATTTTGATAGATTGATTGATAGATTTATAGATGAGCTTGCATTAATAGATAGATATATATAGATAACCATATAGATTGATAGATATAAATAGACATAGAGATAGTTACAAATAAACTGATTCAGTAATGATATACATAGATGGACAGATAGACAGACAAACAAAAATACATAGGAAATATACAGAATGACAGAGAAATATTGATTGGTAGATATAGAGAAACATATATGGATAGATAGTCAAACAAATGAACATGCATGAATAGATACATAGAGATAGATCGTCCAGACAGACAGATAAATAGACACAGACACGACCTAAAGCCACACGCGACTATAATTCCAGACTAGGCTCGCATTTGCATGCACACGAATCCTGGCCAATCCACGAACGCGTGACGTCATCCCAGGTGAGTCAGCCCGCACGTGCCTACCTGCTGGAGAGCTTTTTCGTTTTCTCAACCACTCGGGGGAGAGAGAGAGGGGGGGGGGGGGGGCGGGGGGGGGGGGGTGGGGTGGGTGGGAAGGAACAGCTGTGCCCGTCACGACAGGTGTTCGACGAATCTTAGTCATGAGGTATTAGGAAGATGTTCGTGTGATAAGTGGTTTAATCCAGTTTTTTTTAAGGTGTGTTGTATGTTTGTTTTTATCTGTTGCTGTG
>NC_091586.1:21072327-21077797 GCF_042767895.1 Penaeus vannamei
TATCTTGCCATAACGAGCAATCTACTTCAAACCCACCATGCAGCATTAAGACATATGCAAAATTCAACATTGCATTGATTTTCTATTTTCTCCTTGCAAGGGACAGCGTATATCTTGCAACACTGACCTTGGCTATATATTGATCCTGACTCTAGGCGCAATAGACGAGAGAGAGAGACAAAGAGAGAGAGAGAGAGAGAAGGAAGAAAGAAGAGAGAAGGTGGTGGAGAAGGGGAGTAGAGAGAGAAAGGATCTGAACAGGGGGAAGTTGAGGAAGGGGAGAGAGAGAGAGAGAGAGAGAGAGAGAGAGAGAGAGAGAGAGGAGAGAGAGAGAGAGAAGAGAGAAGAAGAAGAAGAAGAAGAAGGAGAAGAAGAAGAAGAAGAAAGAAAAGAAGAAGAAGAAGGAAGGAGGAGAGGAAGATGGAGAGGGGGAGTAGAGAGAGAGAAACATTGATGTGAATGAGGGGGGTAGGGAAGAAGGAGGAAGAAGAGAGAGAGAGAGAGAGAGAGAGAGAGAGAGAGAGAGAGAGAGAGAGAGAGAGAGAGAGAGAGAGAGAGAGAGAGAGAGAGAGAGAGAGAGAGAGAGCGAGATGGAGAGCGAGATGGAGAGGGCGAGTGGGGGAGTGGGGGAGTGGGGGGTGAGAAACGATACGAATGAGGGGGGTGGGGGAAGAAGGAGGAAGAGAGAGAGAGGGAGAGGAAATGGAGAGGGGGAGTAGAGAGGGAGAAACGATGTGAATGAGGGGGAAGTAGAGAAGAAGGAGGAAGGGAGAGAGAGAGACAGACAGACAGACTGACTGACTGATTGACTGACTGACTGACTGACTGACTGACTGACTGACTGACTGACTGACTGACTGACTGACTGACTGACTGACTGACTGACTGACTGACTGACTGACTGACAGAAAGACACACACAGGCAAAGAAACACAAACACAGAAACAAAGTGAACAAGAAAACAAGAGAAAGCAGGAGAGAGAGAAAAAAAGAAAAAGAGAGAGACAGAAAAAGGAAGGAGGTATTGAGAAAACTTGATTAGCGAAAAAGCATTCTGATTTGTTACTCTAACCATTTGCAGCAAAATATCGGAAAATGATATTGACGTTTTACTCAAAATACCGTCTGCTATAGTGTTGCCGTTGTTGGGGTCACTATTTTTATTTTTCATCATCACTGTTATTATATCCACATACAATGATATGGATAACTAGATAGATATGTATATTGATAGATAGATAGAAAGGTAGGTAGGTGGATTGATGGATTGGATAGCTAGATAGATATGTATATTGATAGGTAGGTAGGTGAATGAATGGATAGATTGGATAACTAGATAGATATGGATACTGATAGATGGATAGAAAGGCAGGTAGGTGGATGGATGGATTGGATAGCTAGATAGATATGTATATTGATAGATAGGTAGGTGGATGGATGGATAGATTGGATAGCTAGATAGATATGTATATTGATAGATAGGTAGGTGGATGGATGGATAGATTGGATAGCTAGATAGATATGTATATTGATAGATAGGTAGGTGGATGGATGGATAGATTGGATAGCTAGATAGATATGTATATTGATAGATAGAAAGGTAGGTAGGTAGGTGGATGGATGGATTGGATAGCTAGATAGATATTGATACTGATAGATGGATAGAAAGGTAGGTAGGTGGATGGATGGATTGGATAACTAGATAGATATTGATATTGATAGATAGATAGGTAGGTGGATGGATGGATAGACTGGATAGATAGATAGATATGTATATTGAAAGATAGGTAAGTGCATGGATGGATAGACTGGATAGCTAGATAGATATTTATATATATTGATAGATAGATAGGTAGGTGGATGGATAGATAGATTGGATAGCTAGATAGATATGTATATTGAAAGATAGGTAAGTGGATGGATGGATAGATAGGAAGATAGATAGATAGAGATAGATTAGTCTTTGGGGTAGGTTAAGGTAATAACAATATTGTTAATAACATTGGTCACAGAGAAATAATACTCGGAGGAACAGCCGACAAATTGCTAATGCTGGCAGAGGCAATATCAGCTTTGTTGGCATATGAGGTGATGGTAGCGCTGTTGGCAGAAATGACGTCAGCATTGTCAGCAGACAGTATGAGGTCATGGATATTGTCAGAGGAGATAATAGATGTTTAATATGATGGCAGAATAGAGGGAGATGGAAAGTGCTGGCAGAGGAGACCATAGCAAATGCTGTTTTCAAAAAGAAATGGGCGCAATGTTGGCAAAAAGAAATTAATTTAACGCTTGTAAAGAAATGAACGCAGATCTACCAAAGATTATATCAAACATTGTTGGCAGAAGAAACGACCACAATGTTAGTTGATGTCACACAAATTCAAACCAAAAGTTGATAAAAAAAAAAAAAAAAAATCCCAACGAATAAGGAATAAGAAAAAACAACAACACCCAAATGGTAAAGAAGAATATATCTATCTATCTATTCTTCAGTTTCTTCACGTATGTCTCCATTTCTCCCTTTCTTCTCGTCTTTCTGTTCCTTAATTTCCTATCCCTCCCGACCTTAGTAAAGAATAAGAAAAAAAAACACCAGAATGTTGTTAGAAAGAAAATCGCTCACAACCTTAGTAAAGAATAAGAATAAGAATAAGAAAAAAAACACCAGAATGTTGTCAGGGAGAGAGCCGCTCCCAACCTTAGTAAAGAATAATAATCAGAAAAAAAACACACCAGAAAGAAAATACAAAGACTTGATTGGCAGAGAATCGCTCACAACCTTAATAAATAATAATAATGATAATAAGAAAAAAAACACCAGAATGTTGTCTGGGAGAAAATCGCTCCCAACCTTAGTAAAGAATAATAATCAGAAAAAAAACACACCAGAAAGAAAATACAAAGACTTGATTGGCAGAGGCGATCCATAACCAAACGTTGTCAGGAGAAATGATGAGGCCCGTTGGCAGAGCACTCCACCTTGCCCTCACCTTTGATCGTTCTCTTTCTCTTTCTCTTTCGCTCTCTCTCTCTCTCTCTCTCTCTCTCTCTCTCTCTCTCTCTCTCTCTCTCTCTCTCTCTCTCTCTCTCTTTCTCTCTCTCTCTCTCTCTCTCTCTCTCTCTCTCTCTCTCTCTCTCTCTCTCTCTCTCTCTCTCTCTCTCTCTCTCTCTCTCTTTCTCTCTCTCTCTCTCTCTCTCTCTCTCTCTCTCTCTCTCTCTCTCTCTCTCTCTCTCTCTCTCTCTCTCTCTCTCTCTCTCTCTCTCTCGCTCTCGCTCTCTCGCTCTCGCTCTTCCTTGGTTCATTATCTTTTCAACTGCGCCCGCGCCCTATCCGTTATGCCTCGATGATGCACGATGTGGGGGGGGGGGCGTCTTAGGCTTAATTCTAGGGTGGTCTTTATTTGGGGGCTTTTTTGGGGCTCTGCTTTTGTGTGTGTGCATATATATATATATATATATATATATATATATATATATATATATATATATATATATATATATATATATATAGATAGATAGATAGATAGATAGATAGATAGATAGATAGATAGATAGATAGATAGATAGATTTATACATTATATACATACATATGGATACCAATATAAACATATATAGACATACATATATACATTCATTCATTCATTCATTACGTGTGCGTGTGTTTGTGTGTGCGTGTGCGTGTGTGTTTGTTTGTGTGTGTGTGTGTGTGTGTGTGTGTGTGTGTGTGTGTGTGTGTGTGTGTGTGTGTGTGTGTGTGTGTGTGTGTGTGTGTGTGTGTGTGTGTGTGTGTGTGGGCGTGATGACGATGATGATGATTATGGTTATGATGATGATGATGATGAGTATGAAGATGACTATGATGATAATAATAATAATGATGATGATAAAAACAATGATGAATTAAAACCGCAAATAAGCATCTGGTTCCTCACACTGCATGAGGGAGAGACAGATGAAGTGATGCTAATGAGCCGTCAACACAAGCGGCTGAGTTTAACTGGTCGTTCCTCTCTTCCTTTCGGCTATTCCTCTCTTTATTTTTGTCTTTCTTCTTTTCTTCTTCTTTGCTCTTCTCTTTATCTGCTTTTCTTCTCACTTCACTGTTTCTTTGTTTTTGTTCTATTTTCCCCCTTTATCTTTTTTCTTCTCTTCTCTTTATTTTTTTTCTCTCCTTTCTTTCTCTGTTTCTTCTGTTCTTCCTCTTTGTCGTTCTTCTCTCCCATTTTGCTTTTTCTCTCTCCCTCTTCTCTGTTATTCTTTTCTTCCTCTCTGCTGTTCCTCTTTCCTTCCTCTTTGCCGTCCCTGTCTCCTGTCTCTCTGCCGTTCCTTTTTCCTTTCTCTTCCCTATCAGCTGTTCATCTCTCCTCTCGCCTCTCCTCCCTCCCTGCTGTTCCCTTCTCATCTCTCCTCCCTCTTGGCCATTCCTCTCACCTCTCTTCTCCCTCTCCGCTGTTCCTCTCTCCCCTCTCCTCCCTCTCGGTCATTCCTCTCACCTCTCTCCTCCCTCTCTACCGTTCCTTTCTCTTCTCTCCTCCCTCTCTGCTGTTCTTCTCTCCTCCATCTCTGCTGTTCCTCTCTCCTCTCTCCTCCCTCTCTGCTGTTCCCTTCTCCTCTCGCCTCTCTCTCTGCTTTTCTTTTCTCCTTCCTCCTCTCTCTCTGCCATTCCTCTCTCCTCTCTCCTCCCTCTGTGCAACTTTCGCTCATCAACTGCATTGCGCCATTGCACTGCCCTCCGCCATCACCACAGCGCAAGATCTTATCATTCATAACTATTATATGCTCTTTTGTTTAATAATCGGCGTTTTGATTATTCCCTAAATAGATGTTTTGGTGAAAGGATCTGGTGTGTGGTTTTCGTCTGTTTTGTGTTCGTCAGCTGATGTTGTTTTTGCTCTTTAATCGATAGTCTATTTTTTTTTTACTTTATTTGTTATGTCGGTGCTTATCAACTGTTTGTATTTCTTTCTTTGTTTTGTTTTCATTTTTAATGTTTTTCCTGATTGCGAAGTAGGTATGTATCTGTTAATGCGTTCCATATTATATATATATATATATATATATATATATATATATATATATATATATATATATATATATATATATATATATATATATATATATATATATATAATGTGTGTGTTTGTGTGTGTGTGTGTGTGTGTGTGTGTGTGTGTGTGTGTGTGTGTGTGTGTGTGTGTGTGTGTGTGTGTGTGTGTGTGTGTGTGTGTGTGTGTTTATGTATATACTCTTTTATTACCCATTTTAGATTGCTTGATATGGCGTGTGTATTCACCAACATATAGACGTTTACTGCATATTCTTCAATTTTTCATTTCCTTTCTTCAGTTCGATTTCTCGTGACCAATACCTTGTTGATAAGTCTAAGGGATTGCACTCCAGGTTTCACTAACCATCCAACCAGCACGTTTTTTTTTTTTTTTACTTTTTTTTTCTTCTTTTGGTTTT
>NC_091586.1:21078297-21088297 GCF_042767895.1 Penaeus vannamei
AGAGAATAGACGATTAGTTAGATTTTTGTTTCTATTGCCTCTTCTTAGTTATTCCTTTATCCGTTTTGTGTTTTTTTTCTTATTTTTTATTTTATGTGAGAGAAAGAAGGGGAGGGAGAGACAGACAGAGAAAGAAATAAAATAAATAAGAGGGAGAGAATGCAGATAGAATTATCCCTCTCTCTTTATATTCATCCTTCTTATCGTTCTGTTACATATTTTCTCATTCTTTCTTTCTGCCTTACTCTTCATTGTACATTACTATTTTCTTTATTCTTTTCCTTGTCCATCTTATTTCGTGTCTCATTTATTTATTTATTTATATTTATCTACTTATGGATTCCTTTTTCAGTTTTCTTTCTTCCATTTTGTATCTTTCCTCTTCACTGCTGCTCTCTCTCTCTCTCTCTCTCTCTCTCTCTCTCTCTCTCTCTCTCTCTCTCTCTCTCTTTCTCTCTCTCTCTCTCTCTCTCTCTCTCTCTCTCTCTCTCTCTCTCTCTCTCCGTCTCTGTCTCTCTCTGGCGTATTCACCCTTCACATGTTGGATGATAATAATCTCTGTCTCTCTCTCTGGCGTCTCTACCCTCTCACATATTGTTGGATCTTTGATAATCAATTCTATCTCTCTCTCTCTCTCTCTCTCTCTCTCTCTCATATTTTGCATCTTTCTCTCTCTCACTGCTGCTCTCTATTCTCCTCTCTCTCTTATCTCTTATCTCTCTTCTTTTTCCCTTTCTTTATCTCTTCTTTCTTTCTTCTTCTTATCTTTCTTCTTTCTTCTTCTTCTTCTCTTCTTCTCTCTCTCTCTCTCTCTTTCTATCCTTTGTTTTTCTTTCTTTCTTTGTTATCTTCTATATCTACTTTCGTTCTTTAGTCTCTCATTTATTTTCTCTCTCCTTTTAATGGAAATCGCATTTATATTTTCCTTGGTGTTAGGGAAATAGATATATAGATAAACAGAGAGAGAGGGAGAGAGAGAGAGGGGGGGGGGTGAGGGAGAGAGGGAGAGAGAGAAAGAAAGAGAGAGAGAGAGAGAGAGAGAGAGAGAGAGAGAGAGAGAGAGAGAGAGAGAGAAAGAGAGAGAGAGAGAGAGGGAGAGAGGGAGAGAGAGAGAGAAAGAGGGAGAGAGAGAGAGAGAGACAGAGAGAGAGAGAGAGAGAGAGAGAGAGGGAGAGAGAGAGAGAGAGAGAGAGAGAGAGAGAGAGAGAGGGGGAGAGAGAGAGGGGGAGAGAGAGAGAGAGAGAGAGAGAGAGAGAGAGAGAGAGAGAGAGAGAGAGAGAGAGAGAGAGAGAGAGAGAGAGAGAGATCTCAGATTAAGATTCAGATTCATATAGTTTCATTAAATAAAATATGTACAATTATAAACCTTAGTAACCTATTGATAATATTTTAGCATTTGAATATCATGAGAGTAAGTTCTCCTCAGATGTTCCGTGAAAGTTGTCTCATAGACATGATATTGATATAATTTAATAATTTACAAAAACTATATACCAATGAATTAAGAAAGTTATGGAATAAGTTAGTAATTTCAAAACAAAATAGTATGGTACTGAAATAGGAAAAATAGGTATTTTAGGGAACACATGAAAGAGATGACTTAGTATCTAATGATATGATCGTAATATATGATTTTAAAAGTTCTCTGAAAAGACACTAGTAGTTATACTGTTCCTAAAATGCTCGGGAAGCAGTTATTCCAGATTTTTGGGCCAGATTTTTTGGCCTCGATACAGAATGCAAAGAGACTGGCGTGATTGTAGGAGATTGCATTAAGGAATGTGCAGGATGTTGCAGTTTCTGAAAGCGTGCCTTTGGTTTACTCTTGTACGAAAAAAAGTTAGTAGTGTGGGAGAAGATCGATTTAAACAATGGACGAAGAGTGAAGTGGAATATCGCTCAATTTCTGTTGAAAAAGAATTTTTAAAAATGATAGTTAAAATGATAATTCGAATTGAATTTATGCTCTCCATTGTAGATTTTCGAAACCCGCGCTCACAGGTTCGAATTCTGGCGTTTGAAACCTTAATTAGGCCACCGTAATCAAAAAGTTATAGTAGGTTAATAATCATTATAATAATAAAAACATAATCACGATATACGATTTTATAATGATAACTCATAAATGATAAATAAAGTATTTATTTAGATAATATTAGATAATAATAATAATAATAATAATAATAATAATAATAATGATAGTAATAATAATAATAATAATAATAATAATAATAATAATAATAATAATAATAATAATAATAATAATAATAATAATAATAATAATAATAATAGTAATAATAGTAATAATAGTAATAATAATAATAATAATAATAATAATGATAATAATAATGATAATAAAAATGATAATGATAATAGTAATAATAATAATAATAATAATAATGATAATAATAATAATTGTTACGTAACAGACAGATTCACAGGTGTAAGTGCCTCACACAACCCGCCCTGTATGGCAAGATGCTACACTTCTTTACCTGCAATCCACGGTTTACTGGCGGGCCACAAAGTCTATTTACAGAAACTAATCACTTCTCACCAGGATTAGGCGGTCACCTCACACACGCACGCACAGCTTGGTCACCTTATTCCGTCTCTGTGTCCTCCTTAGAGAGAGCAGCACAACCGAAGATCGCAGCTTCCGTCACGGACCGTCCTCGCTCTCCCAGATCTCCTTTCGAACGGCCCGCCACTCCCCTCTCGGAGCCAATCACGACGCCGGATTCTCGTCCCGCCTCGCAGGCAGCCAATCACGACGCCGGATTCTCGCTCCTGCCTTGCAGGCAACCAATTCTACGTAAATGGCGTATGTTTTTAAGTGGCGTTTCTCAATTCCCACCATACATTTATTTACTCTACGAATGCAACAAACACACTTTACAAGGTTATTATAAAAGTAATAATTTTTTATAATATAATACAATCTTTGTAACATAATAATAATAATAATAATAATAATAACAATAATAATAACAATAATAATAATAATAATAATAATAATAATAATAATAATAATGATGATGATAATAGTAATAATAATAATAATAATAATAATAATAAGGATACTAATAATAAATGATAATAGTGAAAATTACGATAAAAAGGATGAAGATAATGATAACAATGATGATAATGATAATAATATTGATAATACTAATGCTGATAATGATAAAAAAAATATAATAATGTTAATAATAATGATAGTTATGATAAAGTTGATAATGATAAAGACATTGATAATAGTAATAACAATGACGATAATAATGATAACAACATCAATAATGATAATGATGATAATATCAATGAATGTCATTTTCATTAATGATTATACAAATGATAGCAATTACAATAACAATGATGGTGATAATGATGATGAGAGTATGGTTAATAATAATGATGATGATAATAATGATAATAATAATAATGATAATGATAATAATAATAATAATGATAATGATAATAATAATGATAATAATTATAATAATAATAATGATGATGATGATAATAATAATAATGATGATAATAATAATATAGATAATAATGATAGTAATAATAATATAAATAATAATGATAGTAATAATAATAGTTATGAGATTGCTGATAATGGTAATAACAATGATAATAGTAATAACAATAACAATGATGATAATTTTAACAAAAAGAATGATAACAACAATGATAATAATGATAATAATGATGACAATAGTAATGATGATAATAATTCTAATATTGATGATAGTAATGACGATGATAATAATGATAGTATTGATATGATAGTATAATAGTAATGGAAATAATGATTATAACAATAATGATAATAATAATAATGTTAATGATAATAATAATGATAATAGTAATAATAATAATAATAATAATAATAATAACAATAATAATAATAATAATAATAATAATAATAATGATAATAACAATAATAATAATGATGATGATGATAACAATTGCAACAATGATAATGATGATAACTATAGTAATAAAGATAACAATAACATTTATGATAAGAATGTTTATAGTAATAATAAGGAAAGTGATGATAATAATGATAATGACAATAACAATGGTAATGATAATATCAATGAGAATGAGAATTAAGATAAAAGTAAAAATAAGAAGGATAAAAATATTGATGATGATGATGATAGTGAGTAAAATGATAAAAATAGTGGCAATAATAATAACGATGAGGATAATGATGATGGCACAGTAACGATAATTATGATAATGATTAGTAATAACAACAGTAATAATGATGTTAATGATGATAATAACTAAAATAACAATAGTAATGGTTATGACTATGAGAACAATGATGAAAAGGGTTATGATAATGATAATAACAATAAGGATACTACTATTACTGATAATAATGATGGTGATGATGATGATCATCATCATAATTATAATAATAAGAGCAATAATGGTAATAATAATAATAATAAAAGTAATAGATATAAGTGATGACAGCAATGGTGATGATGATGATGATGATAGATATAAATAATATTGAAAATGATAGTTAAAATGATAAACAATTTATGCTCCAACATGTAGATTCGAACCCGCGCTCACAGGTTCGAATTTGGCGCCTTAACCCACTAGGCCACCGTGGTCAAAAAAATATTAAGGTTAATAGTAATCATGATAATAAAACAATGGTAATTATAATGACAATGGTATTGATAATGATAATGATAATGATAATGATAATGATAATGATAATGATAATGATAATGATAATGATAATAATAATAATAATAATAATAATAATAATAATAATAATAATAATAATAATAATAATAATAATAATAATAATAATAATAATAATAATAATAATAATAGTAATGATAATAATAATAATGATAATAATAATAATAATAATAATAATAATAATAATAATAATAATAATAATAATAATAATAATAATAATAATAATAATAATAATGATAATAATAATGATAATAATAATGTTAATGATAATAATGATAATGATATTAATAATAATAATGATGATAATAATAATAATAATGATGATAATAATAATAATAATAATAATAAATAATAAATTATAATAGTGAAAATTACGATAAAAATGATAAAGATAATGATAACAATGATGATAATGATAATAATATTAACAATAATGATGATGTTAATGATAATAATAGATATAATAATGTTAATAATGATGATAGATATAATAATGTTAATAATAATGAGAGTTATGATAATGCTGATAATGATCAAGACAATGATGATAGTAATAACAATGACGATAATAATAATAATAACATCATCAATAATGATAATGATGATAATAAAAATAAATGTAATTTTTATTAATGATTATAAAAATGATAGTAATGACAATAATAATGATGATGATAATGTTGATGAGGGTATTGATAATAATAATTATGATGATGATGATGATAATAATAATAATAATGATAATAATAATAATAATAATAATAATGATGGTGATGATGAGAGAAGGAGGGAGAAGAGAGGGAGGGAGGGATAAGAGAGAAGGGGGATAGGGGAAGGAGAAGTGGGAAGGGGGGAAGGGGATGAGATAGGAAGGGGGTGGAGAGGAGGTGGGAGGAGGGGGGGAAGGAGAAGAGATGGGAAGGATTTGGAGGAGGAGGAGGTGGAAGGGGTTGAGAGAGGGGAGAATGAAGAAAACAGACGAGAGAATAAGGGGAAGAGGAAGAAAAGAGGAGGAATAAAACAAACATGAGAATAGGGGAAAGAAAAGAAAAAAGAAGAGAGAATTTACAAAAAGGGAACAAAAAAAGCAGAAAGAAAACAAGAGAAGTAGAAGGAAATGAAAGACAAAGGATCGTAAGAAGGACCAAAAAAATAAGAAAAAAGATAAACAAGAAAAAAGAAAAGGAAGAAGAAAAACAAAGGAGAGACCAGAGGAAAGAGAGGGAAGCAAAGGAGAAAGAAGAAGATTCATCTGTTTGTCTGTTTGTTTTGCTATTAATCTGTCTTTCGTTGTTTCATTCTTTCTCTTTCTTCTGTCTTTATATGTATGTATGAATCTATCTATCTATCTATCTATTCTTTTTTTTCCTCATTAAAAAAAATCAAGGACAATGCAAATAGACACACATACACACATACGCACATACGCGCACTCACACAAACACACACACGAGACACACACACACACACACATACACACACACACTAACACACACACAAACACACACACACACACACAAACACACACACACACACACACACACACACACACACACACACACACACACACACACACACACACACACACACACATAACAGAGGTACAAAAAAAAGCCCCCCCCCCCAAAAAAAAAAAAAAATAAAAAAATAAAAATCTGACTCATCACAAAAACGTCTGTCTGACCTCGGCTGACCTGACAAGAAAATCGGAAAAGTGAGAAGAATGACACCGATGACCTGATTTTTTCCTTGTGACTCTTTTCTTTTTTTTTCTTTGAGAAAGAGAGGGGGAGTGGGGAGGGAGGGAGGGAGGGAGGGAGGGAGGGAGGGAGGGAGGGAGGGAGGGGAGGGAGGGGAGGGAGGGAGGGAGGGAGGGAGAGAAGGAGGGAGAGGGAGGGAAGGAAGGGAAGGAAGGAAGGAGGGAGTGAGGAGGGAGAGTGAGAGTGAGAGAGAGAGAGAGAGAGAGAGAGAGAGAGAGAGAGAGAGAGAGAGACAGACAGACAGACAGAGAGAGAGAGAGAGAAAGTGAGAGAGAGAGAGAAAGAAAGAAAGAAAGAGAGCGAGAGAGAGAGAAGAAAAGAGAGAGAGAGACAGACAGAGAGAGAAAGAAAGAAAGAAGGAAAGAAAGAGAGCGAGAGAGAGATAGAGAGAGAGAGAGAGAGAGAGAGAGAGAGAGAGAGAGAGAGAGAGAGAGAGAGAGAGAGAAGGAGAGATAGATAGAGAGAGAGACGAAAGAAGAAAAAAACACAGGGTTTATTTATATTTGTCTGGGATGTGGTCATTGTGGAATCAGCTGTGACCTTGTCCCTATGCGCTGTGTGTATTTATTTAGGTATACACATGCACACACACACAAGCACACGCACGCAAACACAGGCACAGAAGCAGCTATATGAGGTACGCGTTATCAGGTATAAATTATATAAGGTACACGGTATCAGGTATAAGTATGTAAGGTACACTGTATCAGGTATAAGTTATTTAAGGTACACGGTATAAGTTATATAAGGTACACGGTATAAGTTATATAAGGTACACGGTATAAGTTATATAAGGTACACGGTATAAGTTATATAAGGTACACCGACTATTATATATATAAACTCACACGGACGTACACATTCTCATACAGACATAAGTATTTTCACAAACACGCACACAGTGGTATGTACACGTGTGTGTGCATTAGACAATTATACATTATGTGTTGCATACATTTCCACACAATCGTTCTAGATATGTATATATCATACATTGGTACATTGATGCATTATACATTCATACATTATAAATTTCATACATTGACATATTGTACATTTCACACATTGGCAAATTATACATATCATACATTCATACAATACATATTTCATACATTGACACATTACATATTTCATACACTGACACATTATACATTTCATACACTGACACACTATACATTTCCTAATTTCATACATTACACATTTCATACAGTGATATATTCTACATTCCATACATTTATACATTATACATATCATACACTGACACATTATACATTCTACACTCCATCTTTGTTTAACATTTTGTGACGTCATCACAAATTACAAAAACGACAATCGATTAGTACTGAAAAAATACACAGCTTCCGCCACGATAACCTTGTCAAAACATTTAAAGAACACATTAAAAGAAAAAAGTGAAAGAGAAAGAGAAAGAAAGAATAAAAAAAAAACGAAAGATTAAAACCAGCATGAATCATAATCGACCTGTAATTAGAATGGCGGATTTCTCGGTGAAGTTATGAATCCGGCAGCGTTCTTGAATCCGGATTGAGACGCAAAAAAAGGTACGAAAACGGGGCCAGTCTGCAATGGAGTCATGTTCCCGGGCGGTTGCAGGCAATTGAGGATGTGTGACTTGCAAGATGGAATTATGGGGGAAGAGAGAGAGAGGATGAGGGGGGAGAAGAAGGGAGGGAAGGAGGGAAGGAGGGAAGGAGGGAAGGAGGGAGAGGGAGAGGGAGAGGGAGAGGGAGAGGGGAGAGGGAGAGGGAGAGAGGAGAGGGAGAGGAAGAAGGAGAGAGGAGAGGGAGAGGGAGAGAGAGAGAGAGAGAGAGAGAGAGAGAGAGAGAGAGAGAGAGAGAGAGAGAGAGAGAGAGAGAGAGAGAGAGAGAGAGAGAGAGAGAAGATTAAGGGGGAGAGGAAGGGGAGGGAAGAGGAGGGGGAAGAGAGAGAGAGAGAGAGAGAGAGAGAGAGAGAGAGAGAGAGAGAGAGAGAGAGAGAGAGAGAGAGAGAGAGAGAGAGAGAGAGAGAGAGAGAGAGAGAGGGGAGGGAGTGGGAGGGAGAAGGGGACGGAGGGAGGGAAGGAGGGAGGAAGGACGAAGGGAGGGAGGGAGGGCAGGAAGGAGGGAGAGGGAGAGAGAGAGATAGAGAGAGAGAGAGAGAGAGAGAGAGAGAGAGAGAGAGAGAGAGAGAGAGAGAGAGAGAGAGAGAGAGAGAGAGAGAGAGAGAGAGAGAGAGAGAGAGAGGGAGGGAGGGGAGGGAGAAGGGACGGAGGGAGGGAAGGAGGGAGAAGGACGAAGGAGGTGGGAGGGAGGGCAGGAAGGAGGGAGAGGAGAGAGAGAGATAGATAGATAGAGATAGAGAGAGAGAGAGAGAGAGAGAGAGAGAGAGAGAGAGAGAGAGAGAGAGAGAGAGAGAGAGAGAGAGAGAGAGAGAGAGAGAGAGAGAGAGAGAAATAGAAAGAAAAACAGAGAGAAAGAGAGAAAAACAGAGAGAGATAAAGAGATAAAGAGAAAAACAGAAACAGACAGAGATCAAAAACCAAAACGCCAAAAAGACAAAAAAACAAAACAAAAAAAAAAACAGCAGATCAAGTGGCGAAATGCAAGGACGGTCCAGGAAATCACAGGTCACTCACTCCATGACGTGATGTGTGGGCACGGAACTCGTCTTGGGGGGGGGGTGCAGGGATGAGAAGAGGGGGGAGGAAGGGGAGAAGGGGGGGAAGGAGGGGGGGGGTGATGATGCATGCGAACTTCCTGTAATTTTGCGTCTTTTCTGAAACGCAGTTTGTAAATGGTGAGGTTTGGGTTAAAAATAGTTTGAATTCTTTGTCTGTGTGTGCGTGTGCGTTTTGCATGTTTTTTATGCTCACAAATGCATGCGTGTACGTGTACGTGTACATGTGTGCATGCGTGTGTGTGTGTGTGTGTGTGTGTGTGTGTGTGTGTGTGTGTGTGTGTGTGTGTGTGTGTGTGTGTGTGTGTGTGTGTGTGTGTGTGTGTACTTGTATCTACACGTATACATGAAATCACTGATACCACTCCTAAAACACTCCCAGGCTAAGAAGTACCCCAAAACAGCCGCCATCTTGATTTCCACCTCGATCCAACCAGACAATTATTCTTAACCACTTATAAAGACACTACTCTCCCCCCCTCTCCCCATCCCCCCACCCCCTCAAAAAAAAACCTTTCCAATCCCTAATCACATTTTCTAATCCCCGAGGGCCATTAGCCAATCAAATCGACCAATTAAACCCATCCTAGATCTAAAAAGAAGAGGGCGCGGGGTCAAACTACGAGAGACCGCGAGATTTTCCGCAGACGCCCGCGCTCTCTGAAAACCCTGATCGATGGCGCGCCAGAGTTGAATCGTAATATATCAAACTGACGGATGTAATTTGAGGATAATTTAGAGATAATATGAGGGTAATATTAAAGATAATATGAGGATGATATGAAAATAATATAAGGATAATATCAAGAAAATGTGGAGATGAT
>NC_091586.1:21093297-21098297 GCF_042767895.1 Penaeus vannamei
AATAACAATAATAATAGTAATAATGATAATAAAAAAATAATAATGATAATAATAATGAAATGATAAAAATAAAAAAATCTAAAATATAAACGAATACCTAAATGAATGAAAAAATGATTAAAAAAACGTGCAAAAGAACAAATAAACAAACAATACTTTATAAATATATTTATACGATACGTACATATAAATGAACAAAACCTATACACGCAAATGCATTTTAAAACACAAAGAAACAAAGAAAACGAAACAATTAAACAATTACACATACAAACAAATACATATAAACAAACAAACACACAAAAAGATAGAAACAATTAAGCAATTAAACATATACACGCAAAAATATATCTACAAACAAGTAAACAAAAAGAAGCAAATAAACAATTAAATATATACACGCAGAATCATGAAAACAAACAAGAAGAAACAAACAACCAAACATACAAACAAGTAAACAAACAAACAAACAAAAAACAATTAAACAATTAAACATATACACGCAAATACATATAAACAAACAACCACACAAAAAGAAACAATTAAGCAATTAAACATATAAACAAACAAACAAAAAAACAATTAAGCAATTAAACATATAAACAAACGCACAAAAAGAAACAATTAAACAATTAAACATATAATCAAACACACACAAAAAGAAACAATTAAGCAATTAAACATATAAACAAACAAACAAAAAGAAACAATCAGACAATTAAATATACAAACAAACAGACATAAACAAACAAACAAAAAGAAACAATTAGACAATTAAATATACAAACAAACAGACATAAACAAACAAACAAACACGCCGGATCACGTGACGCGCCGCCGGAACGTACTCAGTTTACAGAAGTCGCGACGTCAGAGGGAGGTGGGGTGGGGAAGGAGGTGGGAGGTGGGAGGAGGTGTTGGAGGGGGTTGGGGAAGGGGTGTGGAGGAAGGGAGGAGGGAGGTTGGGGGTGGTGGTGGGGGAGGGGTGATGGGAGGAGGTGGTGGGGAGGGAGGAGGAGGTTGGGGGAGGGGAGGCAGGTGGGGGGAGGGGTGATGGGGGTGTTGCTGGAAGGGAGTTGGGGGGAGGGGAGGGATGTTGGGGTGGGGTGAGAGGAGGTGATGGGGTGTTGGAGGGAAGTGGTGGGGGTGTTGCGCGGGGGTGGGGAAGGGGTGGAGAAGGGGGAGGAGGGAGGGAGGGAGGGAGTTGGGGGGGAGGGGGTGAGTGGTGGTGTTGGAGGGAGGTGTTGGGGGAGGGAGGGAGTTGGGAGAAGGTGGTGGGGGAGGGAGGGAGGTTGGGTGAGGTGGTGAGGAAGGGAATGGGGAGGGGGAAGAGGGGTTGGACGGTGGAAAAAGGAAAAGGGAAAATAGAGAGAAGCGAAGAAGATAATAATCATCATCATTTCGATAATTATAGTCATACTATGAACTACAATTTCCTTTTTTGTTATTACTACGATTACCCTTTATACTGCCATTATGTTAATTGAGGAGACAATAATTATCGTCATAATTACGATATTCTTTATCATGCTTCCATGATAATTACCGTAATAGCATTAATAATGATGATAGTAATTAAACAATAATGATGATGATGACAATAATGATAATTGTAGTAATAACGGCAGTAATAATAGCAGTAATAGTAGTAGTAGTAATAGTAGTAGTAGTAGTAGTAGTAGTAGTAGTAGTAGTAGTAGTAGTAGTAGTAGTAGTAGTAGTAGTAGTAGTAATAATAATCTTGGTAACAGATGATACTGCTACTACTACTGCTGCTACCACTAATAATACTTGTATTACTACTACTACAACTACTACTAATAATAACACTCCTATTACTACGACAATCACTACTACTAGTAAAAGTAATACTCATGCTACTACTACTACTAATAATAATAACAATAATAATGATGATAATAATAACAATAATAATAATAACAACAACAACAACAGTGATAACAATGATAACATTACCAAAAATAACAACATCAAAAACAACAACAATAACAATAACACATACACCACCGAAAGACAACAAAAACAACAACAACAACAACAACGACACCAGTGTAGGGTCCAGGCTGCCTCGCATCGCCGAATTAATGGTTTTCTACCCCCCCCCCCCCCTTGGCCGCTGTAGTTGTTTGTGTTCGTTTGTGGAGAGAGCGAAAGGACCCTGGGGTGGGGGTGAGGCGGGGGGGGGGGGGAGTCAGTGGGTCTTGGGAGGGCTATGATTCTCGACGGTTTCTGCGTCCTTGGGGATGCGTGTGTGTTTGTTTGTGTGTTTGTTTGTCTGTGTGTGTTTGTGTGTGTGTGTCTGTATGCGTGTGCGTGCGTGCTTACGCGCGTGTATGTCTGAGCGTCTCTGTATGTGACTGCATTAATACACACACACGCAAACACACATACACACACATACACCCCCCCCCCTCCCCACACACACACAAACAAACACACACAACCCCATCCCCACCGAAACAAACAAACAAACGGCGCCCAAAACGTGTATTTGCTCGAGGCGTCGACACATACAAAACACCAAACAAATTCATATTCATTCGGGTGACAATTCTCTCTTCTCTCTTTATTTACTTTCTCTCCTCCTCTCGCCTTCAGTTTCTTCTTCATCCTCTTCACCTTGGAAGTTAAGCCTCTTTGTCATTTCCAAAGCACACACATACACACACATACGCAAACACGGACGCAGACACACACACACACACACGAATACAGACATAAACACACACACACAGACAAAACACACGCACACACACACACAAACACGGACGAAGACACACACAAATACAGACGCAAACACACGCACACACACACAAACACAGACGCAGACACACATACACAAACACAGACACGCATACACACACACAAACACACAAACACAGACACATGCACACACACACAAACAAACGTAGACAAAACACACGCACACACGCATACACACACACACAAATACAGACGCAGACGCAGACACACACACACACACACACAAACACACACACACACACACACATGCACATACAAAAACACACACATATACACAATTCCAAAACAATTGTCAAGTGAATAATATTTTATTATATTTGATAGCACTTAATAATACTTAATAATATATAATACCACTTAACAGTATTTAATGGCATTCAAGAAGATTTATTAGTATTTAATAATATT
Source organism: Penaeus vannamei (assembly GCF_042767895.1). NCBI lineage: Eukaryota > Metazoa > Arthropoda > Malacostraca > Decapoda > Penaeidae > Penaeus > Penaeus vannamei. The sequence goes on from NC_091586.1 coordinate 21,096,490, forward strand.
TAATACCATTCCATTTTTTAATAATATTTTCCTCCTCTATGCAACCCTCTTTAAACCGCTTGTAAGAAAAGATATATATATTTTTTCGCTTCATTATTTTGGTATTAGAACCTTTTCAGAGATTTTTGAATGATAATAATAAGAAAAAAAATCATACTTGAATTTAATTCTTTATTTATTTTAAACATTACAATTCGTCTATCGATATATTTGTGTCTTATTCGATCATGACTTTTATTTGACTTTTTTATTTTTTATTATTATTATTTTTCTATTATATCATTATTTCTATATTATAATATTATTATATTATCATTTATATATGTTATTATCATTTTTTTATTTGACTTTTTTATTTGATCATGACTTTCAATTAAGTTTTGTTTTAGTGTTTAGGAAAATGTCTTTATGAAAATATGTATATTAATCTATATCAGTCTATCTCATGTGGATGGTCATGCTAGGGAAAAAATTAATGGTGTTATTAGTGATACCTTGTCGAGAACATACTAATGGTCAGTTTAATTATAACCTGGCTTTAATTAACCATCCGCTTTCCTTTTATTATCGTTTATCTATCCACCTCTCTCTCTCTGTCTGTCTGTCTGTCTGTCTCTCTCTCTCTCTCTCTCTCTCTCTCTCTTTCTCTTTCTCTTTCTCTCTCTCTCTCTCTCTCTCTCTGTCTCTCTCTCTCTCTGTGTCTGTCTGTCTGTCTCTCTCTCTCTCTGTTTGTCTGTCTGTCTGTCTGTCTCTCTCTCTGTGTATCATTCTCTCTCTCTCTCTCTCTCTCTCTCTCTCTCTCTCTCTCTCTCTCTCTCTCTCTCTCTCACTCCCTCTCTGTATCTGTATCTCTCTTTCTATGTATGTATATATATATATATATATATATATATATATATATATATATATATATATATATATATGTGTATGTGTGTGTGTGTGTGTGTGTGTGTGTGTGTGTGTGAGTGTGTGTGTGTGTGTGTGTGTGTGTGTGTGTGTGTGTGTGTGTGTGTGTGTGTGTGTGTGTGTGTAAACATAATTATATATATATATATATATATATATATATATATATATATATATATATATATATATATATATATATATCGAATATGCAAGCTTAAAACGTGCATTTCCTCTCGGGTCGTGACCTCTCTCGCCTCCGAGGTTCCCATCAATCTTCCGAGTCGTTCTCACATTCAACGAAAAGACTGAATGGCATACCGGACTTACACAAAGAGAATCCATCCCCCACACCCCCTTAACCCCACCTTTCCCCTCCTTACCCTCACTCCCTAGCTCCCCCTCCTTCTTTTTCTCCCTCTCTTCCTTGGGATGTCGAGCTTCTTAGCTTCTTGTACCTCTTGCCTTCTCTTCTTTTCTCTTCTCTTCCGCTTCCCCTCACTTCCCGGCTCTTTCTCCCGTCTCCCTTTCTTCCCTTTCTTATCTATCTCCTCCTCCCTTCCCTCAGTCCCTCAATTCCTTCTCCGTGGGATCCCTCATCGCCGCCCCCTCCTCCCTCCCTCTCTCTCTCTCCCTCCTTCTCTCTCCCTCTCCCTCCTTCTCTTTCCCTCTCCCTCCTTCTCTCTCCCCTTCCCTCCTCTCTCTCTCCCCCTCCCTCCCTCTCTCTCCCCGTCCCTCCCTCTCTCTCCCCCTCCCTCCCTCCCTCCCTCCCTCTCCCCTCCCTCTCTTTACCCAGAACCCTCCCCCCCCCATCCCTACCTCCCTCCCCCACCCCGATACCTTCGTGTCAATCTGTCATGTGACTTGGGGATTTGGCTTGTCTTTGTCACGATTAAAAAAAAAAA
>NC_091586.1:21125797-21128297 GCF_042767895.1 Penaeus vannamei
AAAAATGATGATAATGATAATGATAATATCAATGAAAAATTATGATAATGATAATGATAATATCAATGAAAAATGATGATAATGATAACAATAATAAATATGATGATAATGATAATAACAATGAAAAAATGATAATAATGATAATGACAATAATAATGACAAAAACGATGATGATAAGGATGATAATCAGGATAATAATATCAATGATAGGATAATAAAAATGAGGACATACTGCGAATGAACACTAAAATTAAACATAAAAAAATCATGATTACGAAGACAAACAAGACAACAAATTACGTAAAAATTATGATAAAAAATGCAATAACATTAGATTAATATATTAGATAAATTGCCTTTTTATCTTTGAATGGGAAGAAGGAGACAGAGATAAAGATAGAGAGAGGGGGGAAAAGACGAGGGAGAGGGAGAAGGAGAAGGATTGGGATAAAGTGAGAGAGAGAGAGGGAGGGAGAGAGGGAGGGGGAGAGAAGGGGTGGGGAGAGAGAGAGAGAGAGAGAGAGAGAGAGAGAGAGAGAGAGAGAGAGAGAGAGAGAGAGAGAGAGAGAGAGAGAGAGAGAGAGAGAGAGAGAGAGAGTGAGAGGAAACGAAAGAGCGAAGGGGGAAGAGAGGGAGGGGAAGGGAGAGGACGCTGAACCCAACGCTTTGTGTCGTCTTTGTCACGCTACCTGCACCCCTCTCCCTCTCACCCTCACCCCCTTCTCCCCCCGTACACCCCCTCCCGTCCCCAGTCACCCTTTTCCTGCACCTTCTCTGTTTGCTTGTCGGCACGAAAGCACGGGATGTGACCCTGTCTGCGTGGATGTTAAAAAATACTCGTAACGAAAAAAAAAAAAAAAAAATACGTACACAAAAAAAGAAAAAAGAAAAAAGAAAAAATATATAAATAAAAAATAAAAAAGTGTGATGGCCAAGCACGTTCAAAATAAAGAAAAAAACATTGAAAAAATACGTATATAAGGATAAGAGTGCGATGACCAAGCACACTCATTTATAGATGTGGAAACAAAATATGAAAATGAAAGCATGAAAATACCTCCCCCCCCCCAATCCCCATACACATACGAATGGTTTCCTATATAGTCTCCTAAACATACATATATACATACATACGCGAAGCACATACGCTCTCACGGACACAAACATGCATCTATAGATAAACGCATACACACTCATGACAAACAAACACATACACACTCATGACAAACAAACACATACACTCTCACACTTCTATCCTAACAAGTAAAAAAAAAAAAAAACACACACGTAGAAATCACACGAATACCTATGATACACACAAATAAAACACACACACACACACACACCTTTTCCCTCCCTCCCTCCCCCCCACACACAAGCACACACGCCCCCCACCCCACACGCGCAAACACAAACAAATCCCTCCCCCCCCACACACACACACATGCAAACACCCCCTTCCCCCTTCCTCCACACACACGCACCCCCCCCACCCCCAACACACCCAAACACAACCCCTTCCCCACCCACACAAACACGCACCCCCACTACCCCCCACACACATGCAAACCCCCCTCCTCCACACACACGCACCCCCCACCCCCAACACCCAAACACAACCCCTTCCCCACCCACACAAAACACGCACCCTCTACCCCCCCACACACACATGCAAACACCCCCCTCCTCCACACACACGCACGCCCTTCCCACCCCCAACACCCAAACACAACCCTCCCCCCACAAAAACACGCACCCCACCCTCCTACCCCACCCCTCCACACACAAACACATCCCCCTTCCCACAAACAAACACAAACAAGCACCTCGACCTGTACCCCCCCCCCCCACCTCCTAGACCTCAAGCGACTCTGAGCGTATGCAGAGACACCGCTTGAGGGACAAATAAGCGGCGCTTTTAATATTATGAAAGAGCCTTGTGGATTTAACTTTAACTCTTTCTCGTTTTAATTTTCCTTTGTTTTTTTTGTTTTGTCTTTGTTTTCTTTCATTCTTGGTTTGGGTGAAGAATGTGGTTATCACTGGTGCTCTTGTTGATACTGTTGTTATTATTATTATTATCATTGTTATTATTCTTGTTGTTATCGTTATTATCCTTATTATTATTATCATTGTTACTTTTCTTGCTGTTATCGTTATTATAATCATTATTTCCACGTTGACACTGTTGTTATGAGGATTATTATAATTTATATCATCATTGCTCTTACTGTTATTAATATTGTTGTTGTTGTTTTCATTATTGTTATCATTCCTACAACTATCATTATTATCACAATCGCTATTGTTGTTGTTATCTTTATCATTATTACTATTATCATTGTTATCATTATTATTATAATCATAATCATTACTGTCATTATTATTATCATTATCATAATTACCATTATGCTCATTATTATTACTATCAAGTATTATCATACCATTATCATGATAATTATTAATACCACCATCATTATCATCATTACTATTATCATGA
>NC_091586.1:21130797-21135797 GCF_042767895.1 Penaeus vannamei
AATAAATGTGAAAAAAGAAAAAGAAATAGAGGCGAGAGAGAAAATGACAAAAGAAAGTTGGAGATGAAAAGGGAGATAAAAAGGAATAAAAAAGAACAGGTGAATCTGAATATAAATACGTACGTATGTGTGTATGTACGTATGTGCTGGATAACTGACAATCATGTAGGAATGTATACAGAAAGAGAGACAGACAGAGAACGAAACAGTCATAGATAAACACAGACAGAAACATAGACTGTCATGCAGACAAAAAGACAGATACACTAATGAAGGACAAACAGAGACAAAGAAACGGACAAAGAGAGAGTGAAAGAGACAAAGAAACGGACAAAGAGAGAGACAAAGAAACGGACAACGAAGATAGCGAAAATCATATAGAGAAAGAGACAGACATACAACCAAACATCCATCAACCGATCAATCCATCTATCCAGCTATTAAACCACCCACCCAACCACCCATCCATCCACCCATTCACCCACCCATCCACCCACTCACCCACCCACCCACCCAACCACCCATCCACCCAACTACCCATCCACCCAACCACCCACCTAACCATCCACCAAACCACCCATCCAAAGTCCCCTATCGTCCACCCACCCATTCACCCATCCACCCATCCACCCACCCAACCATCCACCCACCCAACCACCCCCTCACCCACCCATCCACCCACCCACCCAACCACCCACCCACTCACCCACCTAACCACCCAACCATCCACCCAATCAACCACCTAACCATCCACCCAATCAACCACCCAACCATCCACCCAATCAACCACCCAACCATCCACCCACCCACCCACCCAACCATCCACCCACCCAACCACCCAACCATCCACCCACCCAACCACCCAACCATCCACCCACCCAACCACCCAACCATCCACCCACCCAACCACCCAACCATCCACCCACCCAACCACCCAACCATCCACCCACCCAACCACCCAAACCCACCCACTCACCCACCTAACCACCCAACCATCCACCCAATCAACCACCTAACCATCCACCCAATCAACCACCCAACCATCCACCCAACCACCCAACCATCCACCCACCCACCCAACCACCCAACCACCCAACCACCTAACCAACCACCCACCCACCCACCCAACCACCCATCCACCCAACCATCCACCCACCCACCCAACCATCCACCTAACCACCCAGCCCTTTCACCCAACCACCCATCCACCCACCCACCCAACAACCTATCCACTCACCCACCATCATCACCCATTCACCCACCCAACCACCCACCCATCCAACTACCCCATCCACCCATCCACCCAACCACCCCCCCACCCACCCACCCAACCACCCACCCTTTCACCCAACCACCCATCCACCTAACCACCCATCCACCCACCCATTCAAAGTCCCCGAAGACACCCTCCCCCCCTCCCTCCCCCCTCCCCCGCCCTACTCTGTTTACAAGTCAACCGGACATGGGGAAGGTCAGGATCTGTGACCTTTCGGCGCCGCGATCCAGGCAGGTGAGTCCATTTTTTTTTTTTTTTTGGGGGGGGGGGGAGGGAGGGCGTTTATCTTAAAGGGGAGAAAGTATCTGAAAATGACCCTTGTGGCTTATTGAGTGGGTTGCCTGTGTCAGTGTTTCTTTCTCTTTTTTTATTTTTCGCTGTTGTTTTTCGTTGTTGTTGCTTTGTTTTCTTGTTTTTTTTTTTTTTTTTTTTTGAGTTTTGTGTTTTTTATCTTCTATCTGCTTATTAACATCTAGTCATTGTATTAATATTCCTACTTATCTATATTTATTTATTTATCTATTTTTTATCCTTGGTCCTCTTCTCATGTTTGTCACTCCCTCCTTTCTCCTGTTTTCTTTCCCTCTCTTACTTGTTCTTATTCCGTCCTTTCTGTCTTTTTTATTTTTGCTTCCTTTCTTTCTCGGACTTGCTTTGCCTTCTCTTATGTTACCGTCTTCCTTTTCATTTTCTTTGTAGTTTATCCTCTTCCTTTGTTTATCTTTGATTCTTCTCTCACTTCCTGTTTCTTTTTCTTTCTCTGTTCTCTTTTTGTTCTTCCTCTCTTTCTCCACTTTGCCCTTTTCTCTTTTTTGTTTTCTCTTTTACCCTTTCCTTTCATCCTCCTTTTTTATCTTCTTCGTTGTCGTCCTCTTCTTTCTCTTCCTTCCTTCATTCCCCCTCCCTCCCACCCCTTTCTCTCTCAGTCACTCCATCTTCCTCTTTTTCCTTCTCTTTCTCCTCTCCTCTTCATTTTCATTCTCATCATCATCTTCCTCTCTTCCTTCTTTTTCCTCTTCTTCCTAATCCCTCCTCCTCCTCCTTCTCCCTCTCCCTCCCTCTTCCTCCTTCTCCCAATCCCCTTCTTTTTCCCTCTCCCTCCCTTTCTCCCTCTTCACTTTCCTCCCAATCCCCCTCCTCCTTCTCCCTCTCTCTCCTCTTCTTCACTTTCCTCCCAATTCCTCTTCCTTTCCCTCTCTCTTCACCTTCCTCCCACTCCCCCTCCTCCTCCCTCCTCCCTCTTTATCTTCCTCCCAATTCCTCTTCCTTTCCCTCTCTCTCCCTTTTCACCTTCCTCCCAATCCCCCACCTCCACCTCCTTCTCCCTCCTTCCCTCCCTCTTCACCTTCCTCCCAATCCCCAACCTCCTACTCCCTCTTCCTCCTCCTCCTCTTCCTCTCTCTTCCTCCCTCCCCCTCCTCTCTCCTCCCTCCCTCCCAGCGAGATTGCGTCATCCCCTCGCTCTCCCTCGCCCTCACAGCGCCCTCTGTTGTCTGTGATTCGCCCTAATCACCGCAGCGCCGTTTTTTGGAGGCTGGCGGACATCCTGGAATATTTCTGGTTTGTAATACCTGTCCTTGTTATTTATCTGTTGTTGTCATTATTATTATTTGTAGTTTTTTTCTTTTTTTTCTTTGTTTATTGTTTTTTTTCTTTTTTCTTCTTCTTTTCTTTTTTCTCTTCTTCCTTTTCCTTCTTTTTCTTTTTTTTCTCCTTCTTTTTTCTTCTATTTTCTTCTCTTTCTTTCTTCTATTTTTCTTTTTCATTTTTCTTCTTTTATTTCTTTTTCTTCTTCTGCTTCTGTGTGTTTGTTTCTTTTTGTATTGAATGTTACTGTGTTGTCTCTTCCCCGCTTCTCTCCATTCAATTCCTTCCTTCCCATTTCCCTTTTCTCTCTTTCTCTCTCTGCTCTCCCTCTCCCTCTGTCTCTGTCTCTGTCTCTGTCTCTGTCTCTGTCTCTGTCTCTGTCTCTGTCTCTGTCTCTGTCTCTGTCTCTGTCTCCCTGTCTCTGTCTCTGTCTCTGTCTCTGTCTCTGTTTCTGTCTCTGTCTCTGTCTCTGTCTCTGTCTCTGTCTCTGTCTCTGTCTCTGTCTCTGTCTCTGTCTCTGTCTCTGTCTCTGTCTCTGTCTCTGTCTCTGTCTCTGTCTCTGTCTCTGTCTCTGTCTCTGTCTCTGTCTCTATCTCTCTGTCTCTATCTCTCTATCTCTCTATCTCTGTCTCTATCTCTCTATCTCTCTCTCTCTATCTCTCTCTCTCTATCTCTCTCTCTCTATCTCTCTCTCTCTATCTCTCTCTACCCCTCTCTCTCTCTCTCTCTCTCTCTCTCTCTCTCTCTCTCTCTCTCTCTCTCTCTCTCTCTCTCTCCCCCGTTTCTTTCCTTGCTCCGTCTCTTTCTCTCTCTCTCTCCGTCTCTTTCCCTCGCTCCTTCTCTTTCTTTCTTTCTTTCTTTCTCTCTCTCTCCTTCTCCCATCTTTCTTTCTCTCCTTCTGCCCTCCCTCCCTCCCTCCCCCCCCCCCTCCCTCCCTCCCTCCCTCTCTCCCTCTCCCTCTCCCTCTCCCTCTCCCTCTCCCTCTCTCTCTCTCTCTCTCTCTCATCCTCTAATCCCCTCCATATCTTCTCTCTCTATTTGCACGCCCACTCTCTCCCCTCCTTCACGCCCACTCACGCCCCCGCGTAAGACTCCCGAATTAGACGCTCCGGATTCCAAGGAGGCGATTTGTGGCGGGCGTTTTTGTAAGGAAGGTGAATCCGGTCCGGTTACGAGAACGCTGATGGCGGGAGGAAAAGTTGTTGATACTTTTTTGGCGTTGCTTTTTTGACGCATTTTCTATTTATCTATTTATTCTTTATAATGTTTCATTTCTCTTTTTTCTTCTCTTATGTGTGTGTTCGTCTTCAGATCTAGTTTGTTTGTTTGTTTGTTTTTTCTTTCTTATTTCGTGAAGATTTAATTCGTAGAGGGGGGGGGGGCTTTTTTGCATAATGAAGTTATCTGATTACAGAAATCGATTATGTGATGTTGTGTTACTCTCCATTCTCAGACCTCCTTTTCACACATTTTTCTTATCCCACTTTCTTCTCATTTTATTCACTTCCTTCACCTCCATCACCACCTTCGTATCTCCTCTCTGCCTCCTCCTTCCTCATTCCTGCACTTCTCTCATACGTTCTCGCTTATTCTCTCCTTTATCATCCTAATTTTCCCCTTCCCTTCTTCTCCTCCCCCCCTCCCCTACCCATCATCACCACCTTCGTATTTCTCGTTCTCGTCTTTCTCTTAAAAAAAGAAAGAAAGAATAAAATAAATAAATAAATAAATAAATAAAGTCTATCATATATTCTCCCTTATTTTCTCCATCCCCGCCTTCGTATCTCCTCTCTGCCTCCTCCTTCCTCATTCCTGCACTTCTCTCATACGTTCTCGCTTATTCTCTTCTTTATCATCCAAATTTTCCCCTTCCTTTCTTCTTGCCCCCCCCCCTCCCATCATCACCACCTTCGTAACTCGTCTTTCTCGTCCTCCTCAAAAAAAAAAAAAAAAAAAAAAAAAAAAAAAAAAAAAATCTATCATATATTCTCCCTTATTTTCTTCTTTATCATGCTAATTTCCTTCTCCTCTTACCCCCCCCCCCACGAACCAGCTTCGTATCTCCTCTTGATATAGTCCTCTTCAAAAAAAAAAAAAAAAATCTATCACACATTCTCCTTTACTCTCTCCTCCATCT
>NC_091586.1:21143297-21150797 GCF_042767895.1 Penaeus vannamei
CCCACCTTCCAACACCCACCCTCCTCCATCCCACCCTCCAACACTCACCTTCCTCCACCCCACCCTCCAACACTCACCCTCCTCCACCCCACCCTCCAACATCCTGTTCCACCCACCCTCCAACAATCACCCTCCAACACTCCTCCAACACCCACCATCCTCCACCCCACTCTCCAACACTAACACTCCAACACTCACACTCCTCCGACCCACCCTCCAACACACCCTCCACCCCATCCTGTTCCACCCCCCCTCCACCACCCACCCTCCTCCACCTTACCCCTCCACCCCTCCCCCCCACACTCACCCTCCTTCAACACCCCGCCTCCTCCACAACACCTTCCAACACTCACCATCCACCACCCCACCGTCCTCCTTCCCACCCCTTCATCCCATCCTCCAACACTCAATCTCCTCCACCCTATCCTCCAACACCCACCCACCTTCCTTCTCCCACCCCTTCACCCCTCCCACACCCACCCTCCTCCACCCCACCCTCCAACACCCACCCTCCTCCACCCCACCCTCCAACACTCATCCTCGAACAGCCTCCCAATACTCGACGGAACCTCAACAGAGCTTCTCCTTGAGCCAGGGAGAGAAGACCGACACAGGAGCCAAACTGCTGGAGGAGGGAAGCCAAGCAGGAGCGAAGGATGCTGAAGGTGGTGAAGGAGGGCCACTGTTCCTACTCTCCCCCCTCCTCTCCCTCTCCCTCCCTCTCCCTCTCCGTCTCCCTCTCCCTCTCGTCCCTCCCCCTTCCCTCTCCCCCTCCCTTCCCTCCCCCCTCCCCTCCCTCTCCCTCCCGTCCCTCCCCCCTTCCCTGCCTCGCCCTCTCGTCCCTCCCCCTTCCCTCTCCCCCTCCCTTCCCTCCCCCTTCCCTCCCTCTCCCTCTCCCTCCCCTTCCCCTCTCTCTCCCCCTCTCCCTCCGACAGACAGCATAAGGAGGAACGCACGCATATACGCACACAGATACGTACACGGAGGTATGTGCGTATAGGTATTCTTATTTGTTTGTTTTATATAATTAATTTCTTTACTTATCCATTTCAAATCCGTTTTATCATTATTAATATCATTATCATCATTGTCGCTATCATTATTATTATAACTATTTTATTTATTATCATTATTATCATTATTTGTTTATAATTATTACTATTATCATTATCATTATCATCATTACAGTTTTCATTATCACTGTTATTAATAGTAGTAATAGTAGTAGTAGTAGCAGTAGTAGTAGTATCATTATTATTATTATTATGATTGTTATTATTATTATATTTGCGTGCGTCATATTAATCCACCTTATCTCTGTTCGGTCCACCTTCTTCACCTCTTTCATTCGTCTTTTCTTCCTACCTTCCTTTATTCCGCGTTCCCTTTATCTCGCTACAATATTCTTTATTCGTTCTATTTACCCCCTCCCCCCTCTTCTCTCTCCCTCCCCTCCCCCTCTCCCTCCTCTCCTTCCTTCCCTTTCTCCTTCCTTCTCCTTCCCTCCTCTCCACATCCCTCCTTCCCCCTCCTCCCTCCTTCCCCACCTTCCCCTTCTTTCTCTTCCTTCCCCCTCCTTCCCTACCCTCCTTCTCCTTCCCATCTCTTTACCTTCTTTCCCTTCCCTTCCTTCCCTCCCTTCCCCCTCCTCCCCTCCCCCTTCCTCTTCCTTCTTTTCTCTTCCCCCTCCCCTATCTCTTCTACCGTCCCCCACCTTCCCTCCACCTCTTCCACTCCTCACTCCACTTACCCCACCATCCCCCCCCCCACCCCAGCATACCCTCACCACGCTCTCCCCCAGATCTTCTCTCCCTCGTCTCCTCCACCTATTTACACCCCCACCACACAATCCCATCCCCCCATCCCCGTCACACTGTCCCTATCCCCCACCCCACCACACCCCATCCTCACTCGACTAACCCTATAACCCTTCTACACTCTGTTCCCCGTCCCCTCCCACTCCGCCCTCCCTATACCCCCTCCTACATTCCCTCCCCACTCTCCACCCCTGCATCCCCCCACCACTCCACCATGCTATCTCTACATCCCCCCCTCATCCTCCACACCCCTCCATCTCTCCCCTTCTATCCCTCCACCCCCCCACCACACTATCTCCCCATCCACTCCTCACCCTCTTCACCCCCACAACTGCTTCCTCCCCTCCTCACCTCCACCAAACTCTCCCCCATCCTCCATTCCCCTCACCACCCTCCTCCTTCCCCTCCTCCACCTCCTCACAACCCTACCCTATACCGCCATCCCCACCCCCTCCTTCCCCTCCTCCACCTCTTCACACCCCCATCACCATCTCACCCCACCCCCACCCCCACACCAAAGACCCCACACAGCATCCGAAGAGGAGGAGGAGGAGGAGGAGGGGGGGGAGGGGGGGGAGGAGGAGGAGGAGGAGGAGGAGGAGGAGGAGGAGGAGGAGGAGGGGGAGGAGGTGGAGGAGGAGGAGGAGGAGGAGGAGGAGGAGGAGGAGGAGGAGGAGGAGGAGGAGGAGGAGGAGGAGGAGGAGGAGGAGGAGAGGAGGAGGTGGAGAGGGGGAGGAGGAGGAGGAGGAGGAGGGAGGAGGAGGAGGGAGGAGGAGGAGGGAGAGGAGGAGGAGGAGGAGGAGGAGGAGGAGAGGAGGAGGAGGAGGAGGAGGAGGAGGAGGAGGAGGGAGGAGGAGGAGAGGAGGAGGAGGAGGAGGAGGAGGAGGAGGAGGATGGGAGGAAAGGACCTCATCTTATTGGTGGTGCAAAAAATAAAAAAAAATAAAAAGAAGACGAAGAAGATGAACAAAAAGTTTATTTGGGTCCATTTAAGTTTTTTTGTCGAGTGGGGGGAGGGAGGGGAGGGAGGAAGGGAGTAAAGGTACGAAAAGGGAAGGAGGGACGGAGGGGAAGGGAGGGAAGGATAGAAAGGTGGAGGGAGGGATAGAAAGATGGAGGGAGGGGAAGGGGGAGGAGGGATAGAAAGGTGGAGGGAGTATGAGAGAGAGAAAGAGTATGAGAGAGAGAGAGAGAGAGAGAGAGAGAGAGAGAGAGAGAGAGAGAGAGAGAGAGAGAGAGAGAGAGAGAGAGAGAGAGAGAGAGAGAGAGACAAACAGAGACAAACAGAGACAAAGACAGAGAAAGAGACAGAGATAGACAGAGATATAGATACAGAAAGAGACAGAGACAGACAGAGATAGATAGAAAGAGGGATAAAGAGACAAAACAGATAAAAGCAATCTCAGTTACGTGGCAAGTCCTCTCTTTTATATATCTCTTTTTCTTCACCTTGTCAAATAGTCCAAAAAAGGACTCCTACTATAGCTCTCTTAGATATAGATAGATTTACTGATAGATAGATGGATGGATGGAAGGAAGGAAGGAGGGAGGGAGGGAGGGAAGGAGGAAGGAAGGAAGGAAGGAAGGAAGGAAGGAAGGAAGGAAGGAAGGAAGGAAGGAAGGAAGGAAGGAAGGAAGGAAGGAAGGAAGGAAGGAAGGAAGGAAGGGAGGGAGGGTGGGGGAAGGAAGGAAGGAAGGAAGGAAGGAGGGGAAGGAAGGAAGGAAGGAAGGGGAGGGAGGGAAGGACGGAGGGAGGGAGGAAGGAAGGAAGGAAGGAAGGAAGGAAGGGAGGGAGTGAGGGAAGGAGGAGGGGAGGGAGGTAGGTAAGGAGGTAAGTAGGTAAGTAGGTAGGAAGGCAGACAGGTAAGAAGGTAGATAAGATGATCAGTAACTAGGTAGGTAGAAAGAGACATAGAAATGCATATTTATACATGCATAGGTGTGTGCATCTACCTACGTGTGATTGTGTACGTCCGAGCTTGCGTGTGTGTGTGTGTGTATGTGCGTGCGTGCGTGCGTGCATGCGTGCGTGAGTGCGTGCGTTTGCGTGTGCGTTTGCGTGTGCGTGCGTATGTATCTACCTACGTGTGAATGTGTACGTCCGAGCGCGCGTGTGCATCTGAGCGCACGTGTCCGCTTGACCTTCCAAGAGGCGGGATTCTACGGCAGAAAAACTTCCCGGAGATCCAAGAGGAAACGTCCCAGCCACGGAATTCCCGGGTAAGTGGCCGATGGAGGCGCGTCGCCGCCCACAGCACGGGGGGGCGGTGGGTCTATTCAGGAGTCTGTCTGTCTATCTTGTCTGTTTTGTCTGTCTGTCTGTTTGTTTGTCTTGTCTGTGTGTTTGTTTGCTTGTCTTGTCTGTCTGTCTGTCTGTCTGTGTGTCTTGTCTGTCTTCTTGTCTTGTCTGTCTGTTTGTCTGTCTGTCTGTCTGTCTGTTTGTCTGTCTGTCTGACTGTCTGTTTGTCTGTCTATCTGTTTGTCTGTCTGTCTGTTTGTGTGTCTGCTTGTCTGTCTGTCTATCTGTCTACATGCCTGTCTACCTGTCTGCCTATCCACACACACACACACACACACACACACACACACACACACACACACACACACACACACACACACACACACACACACACACACACACACACACACACACACACACGTGTATATGTATATATATATATATATATATATATATATATATATATATATATATATATATATATATATAATATACACACACACACATAATAGAGTATGTACATATTTGTGATCAGTGATCAGGACTAAACAAACAAACAATAGACCAAAACTGACATACGAGACAGTAGAGATGGGATAGCGTGACATGACATGACAACTGACAAGAGCCTATTTCAATTAATAATACACTATCTTAAATACATCATAGTACTATACACACACCAATATTTTTTCTCTCGCTGTCATCTTAAAATTCCATGCAATATATATTTCCTTTTTTCCTGAAATTCCATTGAAATTCCAATGGAATTCTATTGAAATATAATACCAAAGGTGACAAAGTACAGAGTGTCAAGTTAGTATAATTGTTTGACATTTATACACACGTGACAAGCAGTTTTCTAGTGATGCATCTATTTTTTTCATTGTAGTAGGATATATATATATAAAGAGTAACAGTTCGTATTAATCAACAATATTCTAATTAGATATTTCTTCTATGTTTTTTTTACCCCAATTCTTAAAACACATATTCACACACACCCATAAACACACACATACACACACACATAAACACACATACCTAAACACACACACACATAAACACACACACACACACACATAAACACACACACACACACTCACTTAAATACACACAAACACACATACTCATATAAACACACACACACATAAAAAAACACACACATAAACACGCATACATAAACACACACACACACTTATCTTATGCTGTAATATGTATCATACACCTTGATATCTTCATATCTTTTCTTCCTACCATATACACTAATGTAGGAACATATCATCTGAACATCTTATCTTCGTACAACAACTATCTCCATATCTCAATATAATAATTTCCTCTCCAACAATAATCTGCTAATCACTGATAATCATTCACAAAGAAAATCTGATGAGGTAATGTCGTGTCAAGGATTTTTGTTGTTGTTTTATGTTCTTTGTGACAGAGTTATGTTCATGTCTGGTAATTGTGTTGCTTTGTCAACATACTGTCAATCTGAAGTGTCGTAACTGTATATGTGTTCAACAAGTAAGTAGTTCGTTTAATTATTTTGTCAACATGTTCAGTTATCATTATCCATGGTTATTATAACTGTCATTATATCATGATCGAAAATTCAATCAGATCAAGTGGAGGTGGAGGTAGAAAGTGGAGGTGGAGAGGGGAAGTGGTGGAGGTAGAAAGTGGAGATGGAGGTGGAGATGGAGGTGGAGGTGGAGGTGGAAGTGGAGGTGGAGGCGGAGGTGGTGGAAGTGGAGGTGGTGGTGGTGGAAGTGGAGGTGGTGGTGGTGGAAGTGGAGGTGGAGGCAGTGGAGGTGGAGGTGGAAGTGGAGGCGGAGGTGGAGGTAAAGATGGAAGTGGAGGTGGAGGTGGTGGTGGTGGTGGTGGAAGTGGAGGTGGAGGCGGAGGTGGAAGTAGAGATGGAAGTGGAGGTAGAGGTGAAGGTGATGATGGAGGTGGAAGTGAAAATGAAAGTAAAGCAGGAAGTGGAGTCGGAGGAAAAAAAGAAAAGAAATAAAAGAGAACAAGACAAAAGCCAAAGAAAAAAAACTAACTAAAAATAACAAAAAAAAAAAGCAAACCAAGAAAAGAAAACAAAAGAGAAAGAGAGAAAGCGAGGGAGAGAAAGAGAAGCCACAGGCACGTTAGATCTGCCCGGAACTCACCTGCCTCGGACGCGTGTCACTCTAATTTGACAGATTAAACCTCCTTAATCCACTTGCGAAGCACATGGACTCGCAACCTGGGGGGGGCGGGGGGGGGGGGGGTAGGCTGAGAGGAAGCGGGCGGGGGAGGGAGGGAGGCTAATGGATCTGTGGGGGTGGGGAGAGGAGAGGCTGGTGGACCTGTGGGGGTGGGGGAGGAGAGGCTGTGTGGGGGTGGGGGTGGGAGGTATGGGAAGGGAGGGGGTGTGGGTGTTGTGTATGGGGCGGTGGAGGTGTGTGTGTGTGGGGGGGGTCGTGTGTCGTGTGTCGTGTGTGTGTGTGTGTGTGTGTGTGTGTGTGTGTGTGTGTGTGTGTGTGTGTGTGTGTGTGTGTGTGTGTGTGTGTGTGTGTGTGTGTGTGTGTGCGTGATCATAATTTTGCATGTATATATTGGTGATGCATCACTTTAAAGCTGATGATGGTAATGATTATAACAACCAACAATTGCAACAACAACAATAATAATGATAATAATAATAATAATGACAATAGTAATCATGATAATGGTAATAAAATTGATAAGGGAAATAATTACAATAATAATATTGATGATAATAATAAAAACCATCATCAACAACAACAACAATAATAGTAATAATAATGACAATAATAACAATGATGATATCAACTACTACTACTACAACCACTGAAAATAATACAGATAACAATCATGATAACTACCTAAACAACAATAAATAAAATGATAATAATAATAATGATAATAATAATAATAACAATAATAGAGATAATGATAATACAGATAATAATAAATATAAGAGAGCGCATACCTCCGCCAGAGCAATAGGGTCACTGATGTAATAAAAAAACATTCACACTTGAAGAATTACATCAAAATCACCTCATTCTCAAGTACACAGGTGACATCCGTAAACATAACTTATTTGGAGGAGGTAATAAAGGTAATGATAATAACAATAGTGACCCCTATGACCAAGGCAATAGGGGTTAATTAAGCAATCATGAAAAAAAATCTTGGATTCGGAACATGATCCGAATCACCATCAAAATCTATTGGAATCAAAGTTAAGGAATGACACATCTCTGGTAAATAATTTATAACATCTGTCCATAACTTCTTGAGTTCTGCTACACAAACATAACTTCCTTGGCGGAGTTATTAGTTATGATAATAATAATAATAATGATAATAAAATTAATAATAATAATGATAATAATAATAATAATAATAATAATAATAATAATAATGATAATAATA
>NC_091586.1:21165797-21168297 GCF_042767895.1 Penaeus vannamei
ATCCTTCCCCTCATTCCTCTCATTAGTCCTCTCATATCCTCATTTTCCTCACCTCCCTTTCTTCTTTACTCCTCCCTCTTCTCTCTCCTCATACACTCTACTCCTCCATTCACTCTCTCGTTTTCTCATTTTCTCTCTATTCACCCTCTCACCCACTTCCCTCTCACTCCCTCACCCTCTCACCCGCTTCCCTCTCACTCCCTCACCCTCTCACCCTTTTCCTATATCTAAAAAATACCTCCCCCCCTTCTCGCCCTTTTCCTTCCTCTTCCCTCCCCTCTTCTCTTTTCTTCCCCTTTCTCTCTTCTCTGCTATTCCTCTTCTCTCCCTTATCATCCTCTCCCTCTCTTTTTATACCTTCTTCATTATTCACTCCCTCATTATTCATCTTTCTCTTTCTCTCCCCTTCTTCACCCCCTTCTTTCTCTTATCCTAACCCTTCGCTATTATACCCATATCCCCACCCATTTCCTCACCCCCCACTCCTGTCAAGCCCCATACCTTTCTCTTCTCAACACCTCACCCCCTTACTCATCCTTCTCCCCACCCCACCCACACTCCCTCATCCCTCACTCATCCCTCCTACACCCCCTTTCCCTCTCACCCCCGCTCACTCCCTCACCCTTTCCCCTCTCATCCCGTACACCCTCCCTCACCCCCTTCACCTCTCATCCCCACTCACTCCCTCACCCTCTCACTCCATCCCTCCCTACCACCTTCCCCTCCCTACCCCCTCTCACTCCCTCACCCACTCACTCCATCCCTCCCTACCCCCTTCCCCTCTCACTCCATCCCTCCCTTCCTCTCCTCCTCACCCCCACCACCCCCACTCCCCTTCCTCCCTCCTCCCTCAGCATATCCCACTGTGTCAATAATTGCGGGCGCTGCGGAGAGAGGACGACAAGGTCAAGGTCAGACTTGGCTCGTGGTCTTGGATAAGGTCATGAATGGGAAGGGGCTGGGGGACCATTCAGCTTGGTCTAGGGGGGGGGGGTTAATCTTAGGGAGGAGGGGGAGAGAGGTAAATGAGAGAGAGAGAGAAAGAGAGAGAGAGAGAGAGAGAGAGAGAGAGAGAGAGAGAGAGAGAGAGAGAGAGAGAGAGAGAGAGAGAGAGAGACGATAGAAAGAGATTGCGGAAAGGAAAGAGAGAAACCGATATATACATATATACATACACACATGGGGAGAGAGAGAAGAAGAGAGAGAGTGAGAGAGAGAGAGAGAGAGAGAGAGAGAGAGAGAGAGAGAGAGAGAGAGAGAGAGAGAGAGAGAGAGAGAGAGAGAGAGAGATAGAGAGAGAGAGAGAGAGAGAGAGGTAGTGAGAGAGTGAGAGAGAGAGAGAGAGAGAAAGAGAGGGAGAGAGAGAGAGAGAGAGAAAGAGAGTGAGAGTGAAGAGAGTGAGAGAGAAGAGAGTGAGAGAGAAGAGAGTGAGAGTGAAGAGAGTGAGAGAGAGAGAGAGAGAGAGAGAGAGAGAGAGAGAGAGAGAGAGAGAGAGAGAGAGAGAGAGAGAGAGAGAGAGAAGAGAGAGAGAGAGAGATTACGGAAAGAAGGAAGAAAGCCGATATATACATAACACATGGGGAGAAAAGAGAAAAGAGAGAGAGTGAGAGAGTGAGAGAGAGAGAGAGAGAGAGAGAGAGAGAGAGAGAGAGAGAGAGAGAGAGAGAGAGAGAGAGAGAGAGAGAGAGAGAGAGAGAGAGAGAGAGAGGTGAGAGAGTGAGAGAGAGAGAGAGAGAGAGAGAGAGAGAGAGAGAGAGAGAGAGAGAGAGAGAGAGAGAGAGAGAGAGAGAGAGAGTGAGAGAGAGGTGAGAGAGTGAGAGAGAGAGAGAGAGAGAGAGAGAGAGAGAGAGAGAGAGAGAGAGAGAGAGAGAGAGAGAGAGAGAGAGAGAGAGAGAGAGAGACAGACAGACAGACAGACGAACGAAGAAGAAAAGAAAATGCTGAGACCGCAAATCAGAAAGACCAACACAAAGACTCAAAAAAAAAAAAAAAAAAAAAAGAAAACAATAATAAACAAAATCAGAATCTGGAATCAACTGGAATAAGGAAATTCCCCATTACTCTACCGACGCTGCCATCTTGGAACATAACACAAATCAAGACAATATGCAGAATTTTCCTTCCTCTTCTATGGAGAAAAAAAAAATATGGAAATTGTTATAATGTTTCATGTCATTATATTGTTATAATGACATGATAAAAGTTAAAAATGTTACGTCACGCGATAAAGTTAACTGAGAGGTTGATTGTGGAAGAGATAAGGAAATTGAATGGTTTTGAGGAAATGGATATTGATATGTAACTTTTCATTGTATTTTATTATCTTCTCTTCCTTTCTCTCTTTTCTCTTCTCTTCTCTTTTCTTTTGTTCTCTTCTCTTCCTCTCTCTTTCTCGTTCTTCTCTTTTTTCTCTTGTTTTTCTTCTCTTCTCTTCTCTTCTCTTCTCTTCTCTTCTCTCCTCTTCTCTTCTCTTCTCTTCTCTCCTCCCCTCTTCACTCCT
>NC_091586.1:21190797-21193297 GCF_042767895.1 Penaeus vannamei
AGAGAGAGAGAGAGAGGGAGAGAGAGAGAGAGAGAGAGAGAGAGAGAGAGAGAGAGAGAGAGAGAGAGAGAGAGAGGAGAGAGAGAGAGAGAGAGTCAAATGGAGATAGATAGATACTGAGATAGACACAGAGAGAGTGAGTGAGAGAGATAAAGAGAGAGAGAGAGAGAGAGATAAAGAGAAATAGAGGGGGCGAATGAACGATCGAATGAACCCCTTGTTAAACGCACAAACAAGCACAAAGACCACCGCCGCATGTATAATAATAATAATAATAATAATAATAATAATAATAATAATAATAATAATAATAATAATAATAATAAAAATGATAATGATGATTAATAACAATATTAATAACAATATCAACAAATTTGACAATAGTTACCATGACAAATAATGATCATAAAATAATAATAATAATAACACCATCATTATTATCATGATTATTGTTATTATTATAATATTTTCAGTATTATCATCTTTATCATTGTCATTATCATTATCTTTACCATCATTGTTATCATTACCATTAGTCTCATTATCATTATTATCACTATCCCTATTTTCATCATTATCCTCATTATCAAAGTAAAAAAGGGAGTGATCAATTTATCATTTTTCTCATATAAGGTTACATCATAATAAAGAATGATACATTCTGATATAGATAAATATAGATATAGATCCCTTATGTTTCAAATAATTTCGCAAATGAGATAAAATAAAGAAAATCAATTATTTATCACTCTCATTAGTAAGTAAAAGATGAATAAAGATAAAATACGAAAAAAATATATACATATATATTTATTAATGCTTTCACACACCAATATACCGATCATAAGGCACTAATCAAAAGAAATTCAAGATGAAGAAAAAAATTTACGTAATCGAGGTAAAAGCCTTAATTAGTCTTCTGAAAAGGCTTTCGAATCAACCAGGAATTAAAGATCACGAGTTTTATAATAAAGGTGATATAACTTTCAGATAAACACCAGAAGTAATAAGTTATTCAAACAAAATAAACAAAAAAAAAATACGACTTGACAACTAATCAAGCACGACTGAAAAAAAGGAAAGAAATCGGGAGAAAGCGCGCTGATTGGTCAATTTTCAAACGCGGAGATGCGATGATTGGCCCGTTGCCAAGGTGGATCGAGATTACAGGCGACACGTGATTGGTCAGTGCCTCAAATAGGTCAAGGCTACGCTGGCTGTGATTGGTCCATTTGAGGAACTGGAGAGATCAGCTGAGTCGATAACTGGTCGATTGCCAAGGTTATAAATAAATAAATCAATAGCGAAAAGAAGTCTGGGATATTAAGTGAAAACGAGGGAAAAAATGAGAACAGGAAGAGTGTGAGTGAGTGAGTGAGTGAGTGAGTGAGTGAGTGAGTGAGTGAGTGAGTGAGTGAGTGAGTGAGTGAGTGAGTGAGTGAGTGAGTGAGTGAGTGAGTGAGTAAGTGAGTGAGTGAGTGAGTGAGAGAGAGAGAGAAAGAGAGAGGGGGGGGGGGGCGTGTGATAAAATATGAAAAGAATCTGTCTCCCTATCTCTCTATCTCCTTCTCTCTCCCTCTCCCTCCCTCCACACACACATTCCCACCTTCATCATGTATTTCCATCTCCTCTCTTCTCTTTTATCCACCAACCTCTCTATTCCCATCCCCAATTATATATCATCTCCAAAACAAACAACACGATAATAATATTCACACTTATTGAACGTAAAATTAAGCAATATCTTTGAAGTTCAAAACGCATAACAAATAGCGCTTAAGTTACCATGGAAACGCTAGTGAAATATGTAGGTCAATTAAGAATCGAGGGGGGGAGGGAGGGAGGAAGGGGAGGGAGGGAGGGAGGGGAGGGGAGGGGAGGGGGAGGAGGGAGGAGGAGGAGGGAGGGAGGGAGGAGGGGAGGAGAGGGCAGGGGAAGGGAGAGAAGGAGAGAGAAAAACTGGAGAAAAAGGGGGAAAACTGAACAAAGAAAGGAAGAACAAGAGAAAGAGAAGAATTAAAGAAAAAAGGAAGTAAAAGAGAAAGAGAAGAATTAAAGAAAAAAAGGAAGTAAAAGAGAAAGAGAGAGAATCGAAAAAAAGAGAGACAGAGTAGAAATAAAAGAATTAAGGAAAGAAAGAGTGAAATGCCATCGTCATTGCAAACTTGCATATGCATACAAATTATTCTTGGCATCAGAGACTCTTTCCTAAACAATTTATATCTGAATCAGCTGATCCTCGACCTTTTGCGCAACACGAATGCACTCAAAGCCAATTACAACATCAAAACACGATAAAAATGACAAAGAATATATTGCGAAAGGGTGCATGTATATATACACACGTATGTATATATGCATACGTATTTATATGCATATATGTATAAAAAGATATATACATATACATATATATATATATATATATCTGTGTGTGTGTACAAATATACACACACGCGCTCACACACACATATATACATACACACATTCAAACACATATATA
>NC_091586.1:21200797-21210797 GCF_042767895.1 Penaeus vannamei
AGAAGAGGGGAGGGGAAGTGGTGAGGGAGAGGGATGGAGAAGGGTGTGGGGTGGAGGGAGAGGGGGAGGGGAGGGGAGGATGAGGGAGAGGAAAGAGTAGTTGGAGGGATGGAGGGTGGGGGAGAAAGGAAAGGGATGGGGAAGGGAGGTTAGGTGGAGGGAAGAAGGGTGGAGGAGGGAGAGAGGGAAAGGGAGGTAGTGAGGGATAGGGTGGGAGAGCTTAGGGAAGGTCAGGTGGATAGATGGAGGAATGGAAGGTGGGGGAGTGGGATCGATAGGAAGGATAGATGTAGGGTGGGGGAGAGAGGAGAGGGAGGGAGAGCGGGAGGAAAAGGGAAAGAAAGGAGTGAGGGAGAGGAGAGGAGATGGGAGGATGAGGGAAGGAGGAGATACGGGGGTGGGGGGAGAGGGGATGTGGTGAGAGAGAGGGGAGGAGATTGGAGGATGGGGGAAAGGAGAAAAGGGGAGGGGGAGGATGAAAAGATGGGTGGGTGGGGGGGGGGAGGAGAAGAGGGGAGGGGGAAGGATGGAGGAGGAAAGGAAGTAGCAATGAGGAAATTGGAAGATAGGGGAAGAAGGGGGTGGATGGAGATGGGACGATAAGGAGAGGGAAGGAGAGGGGAAAGGAGGAAGGAGGAGAGGGAGAAGGGAGGGAGGAAGGGACAAACACACACACACACACACACACACACACACACACACACACACACACACACACACACACACACGCACACACACACACACGCACGCACGCACGCACACACACACACACACACACACACACACACACACACGCACGCACGCACACACACACACACACACACACACACACACACACACACACACACACACACACGCACGCACGCACGCACACACACACACACACACACACAGGTCAAGGTCAAGAGTACATTGATACTATCTACAGAAAAGAAAACATGATAAATAAACATCAATGATTCATACCACGAAGAAACCTCGAGTTAAAAGTGTGTTAAAAAATCAATAAAGTCAATATCGAGGCAATAAAAGCGCAATCAAATATGATAATGTATCTTGCAACTTTGGAGATTATTGCAGCGACTTGAAAGGGGGAAGAGAAGAGGGCAGTCGATAGCTTTCGCTTTTTTTTATCTCTTTCGTTTGGAGCAAAAGAGTCGTAATTTTACATTTACGAAGAAAGAAAATGTCTTTCAATTTAGAAAATTCCACACTACTACTACTACTGCTACTACTACTACTACAATTACTATTACTCCTACTACAATTACTACTACGACTATTGCTACTACTAATACAACTACTATTACTCCTACTACGACTATTGCTACTACTAATACAAAAACTATTACTACTACGACTATTGCTACTACTACTACAACTACTATTACTCCTACTACAATTACTATGACGACTATTGCTACTACTACTACAACTACTATTACTCCTACTACAATTACTACTACTATTACTACTACGGCTATTGCTACTACTACTACTATTGCTGCTGCTACTGCTACTACTACTGATACTATTATTAGTAACACTGTTGTCCTCATTACTATTACTACCATTAATAAGGCTGCTAGCACTATACTAATTCTACTTCTACTACTACTATCATTACTACCGCCAGCATTATTACTACTTTTATTACGACTACTTTTACTTCAATTAACGCCTCAACTTCTACCTTTCTTACAATTAATTATAGCATTAACAATGATAAAAACGACAATTAACACCAACAACGTAGAGAGCTATGCTAATAATGATGATAATGCTACAACTACTACCATTCTTACTACTACTAAAGACGATAGCAATAGTATTATTAAGGTAATATAGGATGAGATGACAGTAGCGATATTGCTACTACAACTAAATAACTTTTTAATTTCCATGATGATAGTGGTGATGGTGATGGCGATGATGATGATGATGTTCATGATTATGATGCTGCTGCTGATGGTCATAATGATGCTGATGACCGCTACCGGGATAATAATAAATATATATATATTTTTTTTAATGAAAAATAAAAAATAAGAGGTACTTCCCCGCTCACCTATTCCCTACCACACCCAAATCCTCCTTAATTTCATTCCTTCCTTAAAGTCCTAAATCTTCACCCTCATCTTCCTCCTTATGCTCTCCTACCTCCCTCGCTCTCGTATTCCCTTCCTTTCCTCTATTTTCTTCTTTTCTTTCCCCTTTCCCTTTCTTCTCCCTTTCCCATCAACCACCCCGATGCTTGGAATCCTGAGAAGGATCCGGCAACTACAGGGGCGCCAGCAACAGGAGTCATGTAGGCATCAACGACAGCAGCAGGATTCACGAGGGCGCCAGCAGCATCCCCAGAAGCAATGGGGCCATCTACAACCGCTGCAATAAGGGCCACAGGGGCTTGACAAGCTTCAGAGCAAACAATGCTTCGTTTCCGGATCACTTCCATCCCGGCAGGCTTGAGTTAGCCAACCAGCCCCCTGCAACCCACCCCTGGTCACGTCAGCCTGGAAGAAGGGGAATGGCCAGGAGTGGGAGGAGAGGGTGACACCTCCACCACATCAACCCCAGCAAAGATCCAACTCGGGAGCCCCTGCAATGCAATCTACAGCCCCAACACAAACTAGGTCTCTTGAGGGACCTTTGAGAGTTGGTGACATTCTCAGTGGCGAGATTCACACGCTACTAAATGCCATTCTCGCGCATTTAGTGCAGGTAGTCTGGAAACAAGCACCCAAACTAAGGGCACTACAACGGAATTTTCATGCTCTATGACTAAATACGCACCAGGTGATTCAGGCAATATATCAAGAGGACCTGGACATGGTACTCCTGCAGGATACCCTCGCAGCAGCAGACTCTGAATGGCGAGTGGCTAGCTACACCTGCCGCTCACTTCACTCGCTGAGGAAGGCAGCCATGGCTGAGTGAAACGGATTACCTCATGAAGGAATCCTGCCCTAATACCTTATGGGGATGACATTGAGGTCTTGGCAGTGGAGCTCCATATGGAAGATCATCAGCTAACTGTAAACAATATATACAGGAGCCAGAGACATCAGCTAGAGGTAGGAGAACTGATTACCTTCTCACACTCCAGCCTCTTGGTTATAAGCGATTTCAACACCCACCAACACATGTCCTCATGGTCTCAAATCATAACACCTGACTGTCCTATTTGAGGACATCCCAGACACTCACTTAATACTGGGGAGGTCACCCATATCCATGGGGGATGATAGGGTCTTATCCTGATGTCAAGCGATTTGTTGAGTAGTGCTACTTTGAAGATGCATCCCACTTTCATTAGTGTACGATTATGAAATCCTTACCACATTTACTGTGACAACACCAGTTCCCTCACTCTCCTCATCTCGGTGGATCATTAGAAAGACGGACTGAACTTTCAGTCTGTCACCGATGAATGGTGGTCCACCTACAAGCTACCCACTGATCTGCATCGACAAAAGGGGATTTTACAACAGTCACTTAGAGGGCAGCAGATGCAGCCATCCTTAGGAGCCCCTCGAGCCACTGCAAGTGGCCTAAATTGTGGTTCTATGAGGAAGTTTGAGATCACGATCACCATGTCAGCATCCACAGAAATCTGTACAAGAGGCATCCAAATACTAGTAACCTAAGGCTCCAATAGGATATGAAGGCCCATTCGTGTTTGTAAGAAAAGGAGGCAAAGTGGTTAGAGTGGTGAGCCACCTTTCACCAACACACCTTCGTTCAGCTGTGGAAGAGTCTAAGAAATGATTCAGGTGTGGCAACGGCCAATCCACCCACTCCAAGAGGTGGAAAGACTCCTCCACAAGAAGCTGTAACAACCAGCTCCCCCCTCACACACTACTACTACAATTATGTCTACGACTGCAGCGAGATGAAGTCAGAGAGGCATGAGAGCCAGATGTGACGAACCAGCTCTTCACCATTCACAGGAACTAAGCACAGCTGCAAGGTCAGATCCTGGCACGTGCCAGTCCAGCCGGGATTGCTGTGTTACTTTCCTTGATCAAGACCTGCCATCTGCCAACTATCTGAAAGGATGCTGATATACAGCCATTCTTAAACCCAGAGCCCACAAAGTTTAGACCAATCTTGCTTTCTGCTGTTAAAAGAATGGTGTTGTCTTGGGTGGCATAGGGCAAGAGCACAGCAGAAAACTTTATAAGAAAGCCTCCATCAACAGACCCACCATCACATTATTCCTCGATCTTGAAAAAAAAAAAACATTTGAGCTGACAAGTCCCCATGCTATCCTATCAGCCGCTTTGTACAATTTTCTATAATGTATTTTCTCTATATATGTACACATGCTCAGTGTATTACATTGTGTTATTACACAATAAGCCTTAACAAACAAAAAATGCCCGTCTAACATCAAATTGAAAAGACTCCAAATCCGGTCATAGAATATGATTTCAGGTGTAAATTGTAAGCGTAAAGGGACGGACAAAACAAAAGCAGAATAATATGATAATAACAATAATGACAATTTCAATAACGATAACAATATCAATATCACGAATGACAATGATTATGATAGAAATATAAATGGTGCAGCAGTAACTGTAGTAATAGTGCTATCAGTAACAAAAATAACAGATATAATAATAATGATAATACTAACAATACCATTACTATAATCATTAATATTACATAAAGAAAATCCTCACCTATGACGAAAACAACAACAAAAAAAGACAAAATACGACAATACTAATTCCTGGAGCTTCGAATCCAGTCTCGCACAGCGTTTCCATGGCAACGGCCCATAAAAATAGCAACACTCAAGAACACCGAGTTTCTTTATCCGTTCGACGTATGTGCAGCAGCATCCTTATTCCTCCAAGGATTCCAGTCTGGAGGAAAATCTAGGAGGGTAAGGATGTCAGAGGAAAAGAAGAAAATCTAGGAGGTTTCCTTACCTTCCTAGAGGAAGGTAAGGATGAGAGAAGGAAAATCTAGGAGGGTAAGGATGTCAGAGGAAAACCTAGAAGGGTAAGGATGAGAGAAGGAAAATCTAGGAGGCTAAGGATGAGAGAAGGAAAATCTAGGATGGCAAGGATGAGAGAAGGAAAATCTAGGAGGCTAAGGATGTCAGAGGAAAATCTAGGAGGGTAAGGATGAGAGAAGGAAAATCTAGGAGGCTAAGGATGAGAGAAGGAAAATCTAGGAGGGTAAGGATGAGAGAAGGAAAATCTAGGAGAGTTAGGATGAGAGAAGGAAAATCTAGGAGGCTAAGGATGAGAGAAGGAAAATCTAGGAGAGTTAGGATGAGAGAAGGAAAATCTAGGAGGCTAAGGATGAGAGAAGAAAAATCTAGGAGGTTAAGGATGAGAGAAGGAAAATCTAGGAGGGTAAGGATGAGAGAAGGAAAATCTAGGAGGCTAAGGATGAGAGAAGGAAAATCTAGGAGGCTAAGGATGAGAGAAGGAAAATCTAGGAGGCTAAGGATGAGAGAAGGAAAATCTAGGAGGGTAAGGATGAGAGAAGGAAAATCTAGGAGGCTAAGGATGAGAGAAGGAAAATCTAGGAGGCTAAGGATGAGAGAAGGAAAATCTAGGAGGCTAAGG
Source organism: Penaeus vannamei (assembly GCF_042767895.1). Classification (NCBI taxonomy): domain Eukaryota; kingdom Metazoa; phylum Arthropoda; class Malacostraca; order Decapoda; family Penaeidae; genus Penaeus; species Penaeus vannamei. The sequence continues at coordinate 21,206,386 of NC_091586.1, forward strand.
ATGAGAGAAGGAAAATCTAGGAGGGTAAGGATGAGAGAAGGAAAATCTAGGAGGGTAAGGATGAGAGAAGGAAAATCTAGGAGGCTAAGGATGAGAGAAGGAAAATCTAGGAGGGTAAGGATGAGAGAAGGAAAATCTAGGAGGGTAAGGATGAGAGAAGGAAAATCTAGGAGGCTAAGGATGAGAGAAGGAAAATCTAGGAGGGTAAGGATGAGAGAAGGAAAATCTAGGAGGCTAAGGATGAGAGAAGGAAAATCTAGGAGGCTAAGGATGAGAGAAGGAAAATCTAGGAGGCTAAGGATGAGAGAAGGAAAATCTAGGAGGGTAAGGATGAGAGAAGGAAAATCTAGGAGGCTAAGGATGAGAGAAGGAAAATCTAGGAGGGTAAGGATGAGAGAAGGAAAATCTAGGAGGCTAAGGATGAGAGAAGGAAAATCTAGGAGGCTAAGGATGAGAGAAGGAAAATCTAGGAGGGTAAGGATGAGGAGTAGAAGGAAAATCTAGGAGGGTAAGGATGAGAGAAGGAAAATCTAGGAGGGTAAGGATGAGAGAAGGAAAATCTAGGAGGCTAAGGATGAGAGAAGGAAAATCTAGGAGGCTAAGGATGAGAGAAGGAAAATCTAGGAGGCTAAGGATGAGAGAAGGAAAATCTAGGAGGCTAAGGATGAGAGAAGGAAAATCTAGGAGGGTAAGGATGAGAGAAGGAAAATCTAGGAGGGTAAGGATGAGAGAAGGAAAATCTAGGAGGCTAAGGATGAGAGAAGGAAAATCTAGGAGGGTAAGGATGAGAGAAGGAAAATCTAGGAGGGTAAGGATGAGAGAAGGAAAATCTAGGAGGGTAAGGATGAGAGAAGGAAAATCTAGGAGGGTAAGGATGAGAGAAGAAAAATCTAGGAGGCTAAGGATGAGAGAAGGAAAATCTAGGAGGCTAAGGATGAGAGTAGGAAAATCTAGGAGGCTAAGGATGAGAGAAGGAAAATCTAGGAGGCTAAGGATGAGAGAAGGAAAATCTAGGAGGCTAAGGATGAGAGAAGGAAAATCTAGGAGGCTAAGGATGAGAGAAGGAAAATCTAGGAGGCTAAGGATGAGAGAAGGAAAATCTAGGAGGGTAAGGATGAGAGAAGGAAAATCTAGGAGGGTAAGGATGAGAGAAGGAAAATCTAGGAGGCTAAGGATGAGAGAAGGAAAATCTAGGAGGGTAAGGATGAGAGAAGGAAAATCTAGGAGGCTAAGGATGAGAGAAGGAAAATCTAGGAGGGTAAGGATGAGAGAAGGAAAATCTAGGAGGCTAAGGATGAGAGAAGGAAAATCTAGGAGGCTAAGGATGAGAGAAGGAAAATCTAGGAGGGTAAGGATGAGAGAAGGAAAATCTAGGAGGCTAAGGATGAGAGAAGGAAAATCTAGGAGGGTAAGGATGAGAGAAGGAAAATCTAGGAGGGTAAGGATGAGAGAAGAAAAATCTAGGAGGCTAAGGATGAGAGAAGGAAAATCTAGGAGGCTAAGGATGAGAGAAGGAAAATCTAGGAGGCTAAGGATGAGAGAAGGAAAATCTAGGAGGGTAAGGATGAGAGAAGGAAAATCTAGGAGGCTAAGGATGAGAGAAGGAAAATCTAGGAGGCTAAGGATGAGAGAAGGAAAATCTAGGAGGGTAAGGATGAGAGAAGAAAAATCTAGGAGGCTAAGGATGAGAGAAGGAAAATCTAGGAGGCTAAGGATGAGAGAAGGAAAATCTAGGAGGCTAAGGATGAGAGAAGGAAAATCTAGGAGGGTAAGGATGAGAGAAGGAAAATCTAGGAGGCTAAGGATGAGAGAAGGAAAATCTAGGAGGCTAAGGATGAGAGAAGGATGTCAGAGGGAAATTTAGGAGGGTAAGGATATCAATTGATGTTATGGCGGTAAGGATGTCGATATGATTTCTAATGATGTTAAGATGGAGGTATTGATGTCTAAGTGATGTAAAAGGATGTTAAGATGGATCTTAAAAACGTTAAATCGATGTTAAGATGAAGACAAGGATGTCAAAAGGATGTTAAGATGGAGATAGAGGATGTCAAATGATGTCAAGATGGAGGTAAGGATGTCAATATGATGCGAAGATGGAGCTAAAAACGTTAAATCGATGTTAAGATGGAGATAAGGATGTTTAAATGATGTTTGGATGGAGGTAAGGATGTCAAAATGATGTTATGATAGAGATAAAGGATGTTAAATGATGCTAAGATAGAGGCAAGAATGTTAAAATCGTGTTAATATGGCGGTATGGATGTCAAACCAATGTTCAGATGGAGATAAAGATTTCAAAACGATGTCATTTTATATTAAGATGGAGGTAAGGATGTCAAAATGCCTGATGACATCAAGATGGAGACAAGGATGTCGAAAAGATCTCAAATGATGTTCAGATAGAGATATTGATGTCGAAATGATGTAACTGTGGAAGTACGGATGTCAGTTAATGTTCAGATTAAGGTAAGGATGTCAAAGTGATGTCAGTTGAGTTAAGGATGTCAAAATGATGTCAATTGAGGTAAGGGTGTCAAAATGATGTCAATTGAGGTAAGGATGTCAAAATGATGTCAATTGAGGTAAGGGTGTCAAAATGATGTCAATTGAGGTAAGGATGTCAAAATGATGTCAATTGATGTTCAGATCAAGGTAAGAATGTCAAAATGATGTCAATTGAGGTAAGGATTTCAAAGTGATGTCAAATGATGGAGGTAAGTTAAACTAAAGTATGGTGACAGAGGATGTTAACATAGTATGCATGAGCTGTTAAAATTACGTAAAGAGAATGTTAAAATATCACAATGAAGTCAAAAGATGCTGACATTTCTCTATTTTTTACTTTTTTTTTTTTTTTTTTTTTTTTACATTTACGTAAAAAGAATGTCAAAATATCAGAACGAGGTCAAAAGATGCCGATTTTTTTCTTTCTTTTTTTTTTTTTTTTGTCCGGTGAAAGACGTGAAGAATCTAATTTTCTTTTAAATGAAAATGGCGAAACGCATTTGGTTCTCACAGATGGTTTTATAATCTTCTCAGTATAAGAAATTGTCTTGAGACTGAAGAAGTTAAGCTAGAAATGCATAGATACATATATTTGTGTACGTGTGTGTGTGTGTGTGTGTGTGTGTGTGTGTGTGTGTGTGTGTGTGTGTGTGTGTGTGTGTGTGTGTGTGTGTGTGTGTGTGTGTGTGTGTGTGTGTGTGATTAAGTATATATATATATATATATATATATATATATATATATATATATATATATATATATATATATATATATATGCATATATATACATATATACATATATACATATATATATATATATATATATATATATATATATATATATATATATATATATATATCGCATATCATAATCATTCTTTTTACATTAATCAAACCTTAATTTCTGGTTTGATATGAGATGTCAAAATCACGCTTTATCTATTTTGAACGGTGGTTTACTAAAAAAAAAAAAAAATCTATTGGCTCTTGCTAATGACCACAAAATCATTATGTCACATTAATCATCTAGTGAAAAGAGAAAAAGGCATGATGGAAATAATATAGATAACGGTAGAGATAATAATGATGGCGATAACACTAATAACGAGAGTGAGTGAGATTGAGAACGATAATAAGAAAGAATAAAAATAACGATGACAATGATAACGATGACTATGATGATGATGATAACAACTAATCATCATTAACGATAATAATATCAACAACAAATAACAATCAAATTAGAATAACTTAACATTTTTCAAAAGAAGATCTTAAGAAAACTTCCAGAAGCTTCTCGAGGAGGTCGCTCCGTCACGTGATCGGCCAAATGATAATCGTTCTCCCAGCGAACAGATAGCGAAGGCGGGAAGGGCCGTTAAAAAAAGCTATTCATGTCGATAAGGGTGATTATCCCGGGTATATATTGCATGAAATCGCCTTATTTCAATAGAGAGGAGAGGATCCCGGAAGTTTATGGGATCGGAAACGGTATTTCATTTTATTTTTTTTTTTTTTTTTTTTTTTAACGAGGGAATGGTCGCCATATTTTCGAAGTTCATTTTGAGTTATTGTTTTTGGATTATTGGTCTTGGTCCGGATTTGCTGTCGGCGGCCGTTGCACGAGCCTGGCATTTGCTTCCGGTCTGTCCTTGTCTTTGCTTTAGATATTTTTTTCTCTCTATTTATTCCTTTATTTGTTTATTTGTCTTTCTAGCATTTGCAGCGCATTATGTGTGTCCTTTTGTCTCTTTTTCTTTCTATTTCATTCATTTTTCTCACTCTCTTTCTCCCTCTCCTCTCTCTATCTCTCTCTCTCTCTCTCTCTCTCTACGTCTCTCTGTCTCTCTATCTCTATCTATCTATCTCTATCTCTATTTATCTCTATCTCTTTCCCACTCCCT
>NC_091586.1:21218297-21220797 GCF_042767895.1 Penaeus vannamei
TGTGTGTGTGTGTGTGTGTGTGTGTGTGTGTGTGTGTGTGTGTGTGTGTGTGTGTGTGTGTGTGTGTGTGTGTGTGTGTGTGTGTGTGTGTTTAGATAAATGAATCAATATGTCAACGAAATAGGGAATAAAAGGGAAAAAAGAAGAAAAAAAAAGACCTTTGAAGATTGTAGGTCTAAGGAACGGGAATACAGATATAAACTTTCATGACCAGCATCTCAAATAGCATTATCATAACCTGTCACTTCTTGTCTTGGCTCATGGTCAGCGCCCATCAACAACAGTGCCATGATCTGTTAGGCGTTTTTCTTCTTCTTTTTCTTTTCCTTTTCCTTTTTCTTCTTGTTCTCCTTCTCCTTGTTATTGTTATTGTTGTTTTCGTCGTCGTTGTCGTTGTTGTTGTTGTTGTTGATGTTGTTGTTGTTGTTGTTGTTGTTGTTAATGTTGATAATGTTGTTGTTGTTGCTGTTGTTGTTGTTGTTGCTGTTGTTAATGTTGATGTTGATGTTGTCGTTGTTGTTATTGTTGCTGTTGTTGTTGCTGTTGCTGCTGCTGCTGCTGTTGTTGTTGTTGCTGTTGTTGTTGCTGTTGCTGCTGCTGCTGCTGTTGTTGTTGTTGCTGTTGTTATTCCCTTACTTCTGCTTCTTCTTCTTCCAACACATTCTACCTCGTTATTATCAACCCGGCTGTTGTGGTTGGTTAGTTTAATTTGCTGTTGAATGGTCAAGAGGTACTGGATAAAGCGACTATTTTTGTATATAAATATAATATTTGTATGATAAAAAAATATTTTTCTTCACTATCATTATATTGTATTTGGACCGTCTTATACATACCAGTGACAAAAGCAGTTGGTGAGGTTCTCTTATTGAAATGAATAATAAAAATGAATAATAAAAATGACTTATAAAAGGTATGGCTTTTTTTCTTCTAACACTTCCATCCTGCTACAAAGGGTTAACGTTTGCTTGTTCTTTCAGCTTTTAAGCCTAATTTCTCTTCCCTCATTCTTACCATTCTTTATTCTTCAATCATAACACTTCCTTGTTCTAGAGCCTCCCTTCACCTTGTTATCATCGCCATGCCTCATTTCTCTTCTTTCATTCTTACCATTCTTTATTCATTGATCATCGCACACTCTTATTCCTGACACTCCCTTCGCCTTGTTCTTATCTCCATGATCGCACATTCTTGCTCTCCGTCTTATCGCAATATTCTTTAGGATGTCTCAGTCTCCATATTCCAGTTCTTACAATTCTTTATTCTTTAATCATCGCACACTCTTATTCTAGACACCCCCTTCGCCTTGTTCTTATCTCCATGCTCGCACATTCTTGCTTTCCATCTTATTGCAATATTCTTTAGGATGTCTCTAACTCACCAAGAAATCAGTCTCCACATTCCTGTTCTTACCATTCTTTATTCATTGATCATCGCACTTTCCAAACACTCCCTTCACCTTATTCTTATCTCCATGCTCGCACATTCTTGCTCTCCGTCTTATTGCAAGATTCTTTAAGATGCCACTAACTCGCCAAGAAATCAGTCTCCACATTCCTGTTCTTACCATTCTTTATTCATTGATCATCGCACTTTCTAAGCACTTCCTTCACCTTATTCTTATCTCCATGCTCCCATATTCTTGCTCTCCGTCTTATTGCAATATTCTTTAAGATGTCTCTAACTCGCCAAGAAATCAACGCAATGTCCACATGTCTCGCACCTTTCCTTATCAGTGCCAAGGTAATTGATAGCAATTAATTACTATTGACGAAGCCCTGCTAAGTTAACCTCGAGACCTGAGTGAAGATAAAGACAGACCTGAGTGAAGATAAAGACATCAGCAACTGGCTTTGTCACTGATATGCAAATTGTGTTACGAATACAATATAATAGAGAAAAGTTTAAATCTTATAAATGTATTCATAAATCTATAAAAAGTCGTTTTATTAAGCACCTCACTACAAGATAAGAATCTCACCAACTGGCTTTGTCACTGATATGCCTATTGTGTTACGAATACAATATAATAGAAAATAAAAGTTTAAATCTTATAAATATATTCATAAATCTATAAAAAGTTATTTTATTAAGCACATCACTACAAGCTAAGAACCTCACCAACTGGCTTTGTCACTGATATGCAAATTGTGTTACGAATACAATAGAAAATAAAAGTTTAAATCTTATATATATATTCATAAATCTGTAAAAAAAAAAAGTCGTTTTATTAAGCACCTCACTGCCAGATAAGAATCTCACCAACTGGCTTTGTCACTGATATGCCTATTGTGTTACGAATACAATATAATAGAATATAAAAGTTTAAATCTTATAAATGTATTCATAAATCTATAAAAAGTCGTTTTATTAAGCACATCACTGCCAGATAAGAATCTCACCAACTGGCTTTGTCACTGATATGCAAATTGTGTGACGAATACAATATAATAGAAAATAAAAGTTTAAATCTTATAAATATATTCATAAATCTATAAAA
>NC_091586.1:21254716-21264716 GCF_042767895.1 Penaeus vannamei
TTATGTATATCGATTCGCTCAAACTATCTATCTATCTTTGTCTCTTTGTCTATATGCCTTATCATTCTATTTTCAACTTTATGTGTATCGATTCGCTCAAACTATCTATCTATCCATGTCTATTTGTCTGTATACCTTATCATTCTATTTTCACCTTTATGTATATTGATTCGCTCAAGCTATCTATCTATCTTCGTCTATTTGTCTATATGCCTTATCATTCTATTTTCACCTTTATATCAATTCCCTCAAACTATCTATCTATCCTTGTCTATCTGTCTATATATCTTTCATTCTATTTTCACCTTTATGTACATCGATTCCCTCAAACTATATCTATCTATTTATCTATCTACGTATCATGCATTCTCTTGATTTATATGCTTGGTTTTATTACACACATGTACACTTACATATACAGACATAAGCAGAAACTTACATGAAAACACATGTACAAATATATATTAATAAACAAATTAGAAGACTGGAATTTTAAGTTCTCTCTCTCTCTCTCTCTCTCTCTCTCTCTCTATCTATCTATCTATCTATCTATCTATCTATCTATCTCTCTCTCTCTCTCTCTCTCTCGCTTTTTTTTTTTTTTTTTTTTTTTTTTTTTTGCCATGACTGACACATCACATTTTTGTCTTCATCTGTTTCTCCATATTGCTTCTTCGTAGGTCAGAAATCTTGGCAGGGTTAATACATTTTATTTGTATTATTATTTTTTATTATTACTATATTTTCTTTCCTTACTTTTTTCTGTTCCGCAAAGGGGTGACTTTTTTTATTTTATATTTTTTATTTCCCTTTACCTTTTTTCTCTCTTCGGGAAAGGGGTGACGAATACAGGGACATAATCATTTTATCTCGTCTATTTTTCTTTTCTCTTTTCTACCTCTCTTTCTTTTTGTTCTTCCTCTTCCCCGTTTTTTGTTTCGTCTTTCTTATTTTCCCTTTCTTTGTCTCCCTTTTCATCTTCACTCTTCATCTGTTTCCTTTTTTACCTCCTCCTCTCCTTCTCCCCATATCCTTTTCTTCCAACCCTCCTCCTCCTCTTCCCCTTCCTCCTTTTCCTTCTCCCCATCTTCTCTTCCTCCTCATCTTCTCCCTCCTCCTCCTCCTCCTCCTCCCCTTCTCTCCTTCTCCCCCTCTCTTTCGTCCCCTACACCTAGTATTCCTCTTCCCCTTCCATCTCCTCCTCCCCTTCTCTCCTTCTCCCCCTCTCTTCCTATTCATCCTCTCCCTCCTTCTTCCCAAGATAAATAAACCCCAACAAATTAGGGAGGGAATCTGGTCCGCTTTTAAACCATTTGGTGACACCTGGCAACTCGCAATGACGTCACGACCCCACGTCACGTCGAGCGATATTTGCTAGTTTTCGTAGCATTTTTTTTTTTTCCCCGCTAAAAACCCTCCCTTATCACACCTACTGAAGGATGCTCTCCGGCCAGGCAGACACCTTTAACGTACCCATCCTTTAAAATAAAAGTTAAAAATGATACTGCAGATGTTTCCCCCCCAACCCTCCTTCACTTTTTATTTACACCTTTTTTTTTGCCTCTCGTCCGGAACACTGCACAGCAATCTTTCTTTAATCTAATTCAAAGGCGAGAATCCTTTGTCTATTTCAATCATATCTGTACACAACACTACGCTGTTTGTTTTCACTTTTGTATATCCTTTGTGTAAAATAATATTTAGAAAAGAAAGGCAAGTCAATGAGATAAAAGGTATAACATCAACGGATATCATCTGTTTTAGTTCGACTTCCGGTTCATAGATGGCGTCTGTGTGTTTAAAAAATGGAGGGGGAATGCAATGCCTTTCCAATCAATAGATACTCAGTCAGTCACGAACAGAAAAAATGTTGTGAGAGAGAGAGAGAGGGGGGGGGGGGAAGAGAGACAGACAGACAGACAGACAGACAGACAGACAGAGAAAGAGATTGACAGAGAGAGAGAGAGACAGACAGACAGACAGAGAAAGGAGGGAGGGAGAGAGGGATGAGGGAGGAGAGAGAGAGAGAGGGAGAGAGAGAGAGAGAGAGAGAGAGAGAGAGAGAATCAAAAAGAGAGAAAATGAAAGACAGAGAGAGAAACAGAGAAGAGCAGACAAAACAACAAACCTACATACAAAAACACTACCCCCCCTCCCCCCCCCAAAAAAAAAAAACATACCCTCCCACACACAAAAAAAAGAAGACAAATGAGACACACAAACCAACAAACACAACATACTAAAAACAAAGATAAAAAAAAGCAAAAAAGATAACATACCCACTCATACACAAAAAAACATACCCACCCATAAACAAAAAAAAGAAGACACACAAACAAAACAAACACAACAAACTAAAAACAAGACAAAAAAGCAAAAAAGATAACACACTCTAATGAACACGTCCCTATCGACCGCTGCATCAAGACAAACAAACAAACACAACAAACTAAAAACAAAGACAAAAAAAGCAAACAAGATAACACACCCTAAATAACACGTCCCTATCGACCGCTGCATCAAGACAAACAAACAAATACAACAAACTAAAAACAAAGACAAAAATAAAAACAAAGACAAAAAAGCAAAAAAGATAACACACCCTAAATAACACGTCCCTATCGAACAAACAAACAAACACAACAAACTAAAAACAAAGACAAAAAAGCAAAAAAGATAACACACTCCAATGAACACGTCCCTATCGAACAAACAAACAAACACAACAAACTAAAAACAAAACAAAAAGCAAAAAAGGTAACACACTCTAATAAACACGTCCCTATGGAACAAACAAAGACAAAAAAGAAAAAAGAGATCACACTGTAATGAACACAAACAAACAAACAAACAAACACAACAAACTAAAAACAAAGACAAAAAAGCAAAAAAGATAACACACTCCAATGAACACGTCCCTATCGAACAAACAAACAAACACAACAAACTAAAAACAAAGATAAAAAAAAGATAACACACTCTAATGAACACGTCCCTATCGAACAAACAAACAAACACAACAAACTAAAAACAAAGACAAAAATAAAAACAAAGACAAAAAAGCAAAAAAAGATAACACACCCTAAATAACACGTCCCTATCGACCGCTGCATCAAGACAAACAAACTAAAAACAAAGACAAAAATAAAAACAAAGACAAAAAAAAAACAAGATAACACACCCTAAATAACACGTCTCTATCTGATCAACATGAACCTCAAACGAAATCACGTGATAACCCGATACTTAAATTCGGCTCTTAACATCACAACGGCCGCATCAACATCAACATCCGTGCGATAATTTCTTCAACTATGCAATATATGTGGATCGTTAAGGGTACTCTGACGTCATAGAAGCTTTGGTGAATAATCTATTGTGATATATATATTTTTTTCTTTTTTTTAGTTTGTTTTTCTTTTTGTTTTTCTTTTTCTTTTTTTTAGATTTTTTTTTTTGTTATTTTTCTTTTTGTTTTGTTTTGAGTCAGTAAAACGTAGGTTTGTACTCGGTGTTTTTATCGCTTTATCTGTATCTTTATCTTTATCTTCTTCCTTTTCCTTATTTTTTTTCGTCTCTTTATTTATGATTTTTATTTTTTCTTCTTTTTCATCTTCGTCCTTCATTTTTTTTTTCTTTGATCACGTGACTAGCAGCACGGAAGATGTGTTCTTTACCTTTTTCTCCTCCCCTTATTTCCCCTCATCTCTTCCTCCTCTCTCACTTCCTTGTTCTCTGTCCTTTCCCTGTTCCTTTCTCCGTCTTTCTTTGTATTTCCTTTCTCCTCTTTCATTCTTTTTTCCTTCCTTCTTCTCCTTTCTTTTCTTCTTTCATTTTAATCTTTGTGTTCCCTTGTTCCTTGAATATTTTTTTCTCCTCTCCCTTTTACCTTTTACTCTATCCCTCCTTCCCTTCCACTTCCCTTTTCCGCTTCCCTTCTCTTCTCCATTCTCTAGTTCCTTCTCCACACCCCTTCCTCTTTTCCCCTCTTCTTCCTTTCTCAACTTTCCTTTCCTTTCTTCCCATCCCCTTCCTTCCCCCTTCTCCCCTCTCCCCATTTCCTCTCTCCTCCGCTTCCTCCCCCTCTCCTTCCCTCCTCCCCTCTCTCCTTTTCTTCTCTCTTCCTCTTCTCTCCTTCCCTTCACCCCTCTCCTCTTCCCCTCTCTACTCCTTTCCTCTCTCTTCCCTTCCCGTATCTCCCCTTTTCCTCTATCTTCCCTTTCTCTCCTTCCCTTCCCCTATCTCTCCTTTTCTCTCTCCTCCCCCCTCCCCCTCTCTCCCCTTCCTCCCCCCCTCCCCTTCTCCCCTCTCACCCCTTCCCCCCCTCCCTCCACCCCTTCTCTCCCCTTCCCTTCTCTCCACATCCCTTTATCATTCTCTCTTCTGCTTCCGTAACCCCATTTATTGTGCACCTCCCTTAGAAACCCCCTTTTTAACATACCTTTTCCCCTCTTTTTTCCCCTCAGCGCATCAACAGGAAGCAAGCCCTTTAGTTATGATGCGCAGGTGCGGGTGAGGGGAGTATTCGGGGTACAGCAGTCTTCCGAGGGAGACTTATCGTGTCCCCTCTCTCTTTCCCCTCTTCCTACTCTCTTTTTAAAATTTTTCTTATTTTGTCTCTCCTTCATCCCTCTCTGTTCGTTTTTTTTTCTTCTTTACAATTTTTTTTCCATTCCTTTTTTTTCCCTTCTTTTCAATCTCTTTTCTATTTCATTTCCTCCTTTTCCCTACCTTTTTCCTTCTTTTCCCTTTCTTTCTCATTTCTTTTCCTGATTTCTCGCTCTTTCTCTTCTTTTTTCCTTCTTTCTTCTCTCTTTTCCTCCTTTTCCTTCTTTTCCCTTTCTTTCCCATTTATTTTCCTCCTTCCCCTCTCTATCTTTTCTTTTCTTTTTCTTCTTTCTTCTGTCTTTTCCTCCTTTCCCCTCTCTTTTCCTCTTCCTTTCCTTCTTTCCTCTTCTTTTCCTCCTTTCCCCTCTCTTTCCCATTTCTATCCCTCTTTTATCCTCTCTTTCCCTCTGTTTTCCTTTTCTTTTCCTCCTTTCCCCTCTCTTTTCCTTCCCCTCTCTTTCCCATTTCTTTCCGGTTTTTATCCTGTCTTTCCCCCTGTTTTTTTTCTTTTCTTTCCCCTCCCTTTTCTTAATGATGTATTGGCGAGCTCGTGAAGTGGCACCGAACGCTGGCACTCTACATAGCAGTGCCTCTGGTTGCACTGACCTATTCCAGCTTTTTTCGAGGTCATTCACCTACCCTCCCATCCTATTCGAGGTCATTCACCTACCCTCCCATCCCATTCGAGGTCATTCACCTTCCCTCCCATCCTATTCGAGGTCATTCACCTTCCCTCCCATCCCATTCGAGGTCATTCACTAACCCTCCCATCCTATTCGAGGTCATTCACCTTCCCTCCCATCCTATTCGAGGTCATGCACCTTCCCTCCCATCCTATTCGAGGTCATTCACCTACCCTCCCACCCTATTCGAGGTCATTCACCTATCCTCCCATCCTATTCGAGGTCATTCACCTACCGTCCCATCCTATTCGAGGTCATTTACCTTCCCTCCCATCCTATTCGAGGTCATTCACCTACCCTCCCATCCTATTCGAGGTCACTCACCAACCCTCCCATCCTATTCGAGGTCATTCACCTACCCTCCCATCCTATTCGAGGTCACTCACCTACCCTCCCATCCTATTCGAGGTCATTCACCTACGCTCCCATCCTATTCGAGGTCATTCACCTACCCTCTCATCCTATTCGAGGTCATTCACCTACCATCCCATCCTATTCGAGGTCATTCACCTACCCTCCCATCCTATTCGAGGTCATTCACCTACCCTCTCATCCTATTCGAGGTCATTCACCTACCATCCCATCCTATTCGAGGTCATTCACCTACCCTCCCATCCCATTCGAGGTCATTCACCTATCCTCCCATCCTATTTGAGGTCATTCACCTTCCCTCCCATCCTATTAGAGGTCATTCACCTACCCTCCCATCCTATTCGAGGTCATTCACCTACCCTCCCATCCTATTTGAGGTCATTCACCTTCCCTCCCATCCTATTCGAGGTCATTCACTTACCCTCCCTTCCTATTCGAGGTCATTCACCTACCCTCCCATCCTATTCGAGGTCATTCACCTCCCATCCCATCCTATTCGAGGTCAGTCACCTTCCCTCCCATCCTATTCGAGGTCATTCACCTACCCTCCCTTCCTATTCGAGGTCATTCACCTACCCTCCCATCCTATTCGAGGTCATTCACCTACCCTCCCATCCTATTCGAGGTCATTCACCTACCCTCCCATCCTATTCGAGGTCATTCACCTACCCTCCCATCCTATTCGAGGTCATTCACCTTCCCTCCCATCCTATTCGAGGTCATGCACCTTCCCTCCCATCCTATTCGAGGTCATTCACCTACCCTCCCATCCTATTCGAGGTCATTCACCTACCCTCCCATCCTATTCGAGGTCATTCACCTACCCTCCCATCCTATTCGAGGTCATTCACCGACCCTCCCATCCCATTCGAGGTCATTCACCTATCCTCCCATCCTATTCCAGGTCATTCACCTACCCTCCCATCCTATTCGAGGTCATTCACCTATCCTCCCATCCTATTCGAGGTCATTCACCTACCCTCCCATCCTACTCGAGGTCATTCACCTTCCCTCCCATCCTATTCGAGGTCATTCACCTACCCTCCCATCCTATTCGAGGTCAATCACCTATCCTCCCATCCTATTCCAGGTCATTCACCTACCCTCCCATCCTATTCGAGGTCATTCACCTACCCTCCCATCCTATTCGAGGTCATCCACCTACCCTCCCATCCTATTCGAGGTCATTCACCTACCCTCCCATCCTATTCGAGGTCATTCACCTACCCTCCCATCCTATTTGAGGTCATTCACCTACCCTCCCATCCTATTCGAGGTCATTCACCTACCCTCCCATCCTATTTGAGGTCATTCACCTACCCTCCCATCCTATTCGAGGTCATTCACCTTCCCTCCCATCCTATTCGAGGTCATTCACCTACCCTCCCATCCTATTCGAGGCCATTCACCTACCCTCCCATCCTATCCCAGGTCATTCACTTACCCTCCCATCCTATTCGAGGTCATTCACCTACCCTCCCATCCTATTCGAGGTCATTCACCTACCCTCCCATCCTATTCGAGGTCATTCACCTACCCTCCCATCCTATTCCAGGTCATTCACCTACTCTCCCATCCTATTCGAGGTCATTCACCTTCCCTCCCATCCTATTCGAGGTCATTCACCTACCCTCCCATCCTATTCGAGGTCATTCACCTTCCCTCCCATCCTATTCGAGGTCATTCACCTACCCTCTCATCCTATTCCAGGTCATTCACCGACCCTCCCATCCTATTCGAGGTCATTCACCTACCCTCCCATCCTATTCGAGGTCATTCACCTACCCTCCCATCCTATTAGAGGCCATTCACCTACCCTCCCATCCTATTCCAGGTCATTCACTTACCCTCCCATCCTATTCCAGGTCATTCACCTACCCTCCCATCCTATTCGAGGTCATTCACCTACCCTCCCATCCTATTCGAGGTCATTCACCTACCCTCCCATCCTATTCGAGGTCGTTCACCTACCCTCCCATCCTATTCGAGGTCATTCACCTTCCCTCCCATCCTATTCGAGGTCATTCACCTACCCTCCCATCCTATTCAAGGTCATTCACCTACCCTCCCATCCTATTCGAGGTCATTCACCTACTCTCCCATCCTATTCGAGGTCAATCACCTTCCCTCCCATCCTATTCGAGGTCATTCACCTACCCTCCCATCCTATTCGAGGTCATTCACTTCCCCTCCCATCCTATTCGAGGTCATTCACCTTCCCTCCCATCCTATTCGAGGTCATTCACCTACCCTCCCATCCTATTCGAGGTCATTCACCTACCCTCCCATCCCATTCGAGGTCATTCACCTTCCCTCCCATCCTATTCGAGGTCATTCACCTTCCCTCCCATCCTATTCGAGGTCATTCACTTTCCCTCCCATCCTATTCGAGGTCATTCACCTATCCTCCCATCCTATTCGAGGTCATTCACCTCCCATCCCCTCCTATTCGAGGTCATTCACCTTCCCTCCCATCCTATTCGAGGTCATTCACTTCCCCTCCCATCCTATTCGAGGTCATTCACCTTCCCTCCCATCCTATTCGAGGTCATTCACCTTCCCTCCCATCCTATTCGAGGTCATTCACCTACCCTCCCATCCTATTCGAGGTCATTCACCTACCCTCCCATCCTATTCGAGGTCATTCACCTACCCTCCCACCCTATTCGAGGTCATTCACCTACCCTCCCATCCCATTCGAGGTCATTCACCTACCCTCCCATCCCATTCGAGGTCATTCACCTACCCTCCCATCCTATTCGAGGTCATTCACCTACCCTCCCATCCTATTCGAGGTCATTCACCTACCCTCCCACCCTATTCGAGGTCATTCACCTATCCTCCCATCCTATTCAAGGTCATTCACCTACCCTCCCATCCTATTCGAGGTCATTCACCTTCCCTCCCATCCTATTCGAGGTCAATTCACCTTCCCTCCCATCCTATTCGAGGTCATTCACCTACCATCCCATCCTATCCATGATTCTTATCCTTTTTTAATACTTTTCTTTACTCCTTCCTTGTCTGCTTTTATTTTCCTGTTTGTTTATTCGCTTTTCCTTCCTTCTTTCTCTTTCTCTTTATTCCTGTTTTTTTTTCTTCTCTCTTTCTATTATCTGCTGATTCCTAACATTCTCTTCTCTTTTTTCACTTCTCTCTTCGTTTTCCTTCTTACTCCTCTTTATTTTATTTTTCCCCTATCCCTTCTTCGTTCTCTGTATTCTTCCCTCCCTTTCTACAACCTGTTCATTTTTTTCTCATTATCCTTTCTCTCCGATTTATCCTCTCCTCCCCTCACCCCCTTGCTACCCCTCCCCCTCTCTCGTTACTCTACGCTCCTCCATCTTTCTTGTTCTTCTTTTATCTCCTTCTCTCTCCCACTTCTTCTCCTTTGCATCCCCTTTATTCCCTTTCCTCTCCCTCCTCCATACTATCTCCTTCTCCCTCTCTCCCCTCCTTTCTCTCCTTTTTCTTTTCCTCATACACCCCCTTCTTATCCCATTTTCTTTTATTTCTCCCCTTCCTCTTTCTCTCTATTCTTTTCTCACCTTTCTCTCTTTCTAACATCATGCATACCCTCTCTTATGCCATTCACCCACCCCTCCTTACCCTTTCTTCTCCTTCCCCGTGCTTTATCTCTCCTCCCCTTTGCTATCCCTCCCTTTCCCTCTTCGCCTCTCCCTCCTACCTACGTCCTTCCCCTCTCTTAACCCTTCCCTTTTTCTATCCACTCTCCCCTTCCTCCCTCCCTCCTTCTTTCGTATCTAACCACCTATCCTTACCCCCCCCTCCTCCTTTCGTATCTATCCACCTATCCTTACCCCCTTCCCTCCTTCTTTCGTATCTATCCACCTATCCTTATCCCCCTTCTCTTCCTCCTTTCCTCCCCTCCCCTCTCTTCCTCCCTCCCTCCTTCTTTCGTATCTATCCACCTACCCTAACTCCCCTTCTCCTCCTCCTTTCCTACCTTCCCCTCTCTTCCTCCCTCCCTCCTTCTTTCGTATCTATCCACCTATCCTTACCCCCCCTTCTCTTCCTCCTTTCCTAACCCTCCCCTCTCTTCCTCCCCCCTTCCCCCCCCCCCCACCCTCCTTCCCCTTCGCTCACCTCGAAGGCACAGAAGGGACGAAAGGCTCCCCCTGGCTCCGTGCCAAAGCCAGCAAGGCACTGTCGGAGAGGCACTCGCTTGGCCGTCAGAACCACCAGCATCAAAGGGGTAATGCTTACGTGAATTGTTGTAATGAATAAGGGTTAATTAGTTTGATTAGCTTGATGGAATGTTTATTATAGCAATGATGGGATTGTGGGTAAAGATAATGATGTTGGGATGTTGTTCA